>NC_040883.2:2240472-2447972 GCF_900634795.4 Betta splendens | reverse complement strand
TGTGTGTGTGTGTGTGTGTGTGTGTGTGTGTGTGTGTGTGTGTGTGTGTGTGTGTGTGTGTGTGTGTGTGTGTGTGTGTGTGTGTGTGTGTAGAGAATGAGCGTGGGCGGCAGCACAATCCTCCATAGATGTGCTCTCGTTGCCCCACTCCTCAAAGCACTCAGCTCTGCAGCTCTGTCTCACTCAGAGCAGCTTCAGCAAAACAACGTGCTTCAGAAAATGCTCCACATCATATTTGAAGCCTCCAAGTGATATCGATCAGACTGATGTTAAACAGGAATGCACACGCAGCAAAGCCCCGGCCATCTGCTGCTGTGGCACTGCAGCAGCCTGACGAGCTGACAGGCACCGACTGCAGCGACACCACAGCTTCAGTGAACGGCTCAGTTTAACCTGGGAGACACACACACACACACATATATATATATATATATATATATATATATATATATATATATATATATATATATATATATATATATATATATATATATATATATAGTATATATATATATCTATATATATACAGTACACACACACACACACACACACACACACACACACACACACACACACATACTAACACACACACACACATACAGAGACAAACACACACACACACACACTGGCCCGTGTCTTTGTTTCCTCACTGGATTTTCACTAATGATTTCTTGAATGTCAGCAACTTTAACTGCAAAAATGCAGATTTTTGTCCAACAACAGCCGCAGGAACGTTGTCCCTTGTGAACTTCATGCAGTGAATTCCACTTGTGATTTGGTGGAAAAAGCTTTCCATCTATATGAGAGTGTGGACCTTTGCAGTTGAGCCATGATTTATGCAGTGAGACGAGCAGAGCAGACTTTCCCAGCGCTTGGAGCTCAGTCTTTGGAGGAGCTGCTTCACAGACACACTCGCGTGGAGCCGCGTGAGGACGGCCTGACGGCCATGAGCTCATGAGCCTGAACGTCTTTTCTCTGGTTTTCACGGGTCCCGCTCGTTTGCACGCGTTTCCACATCTCCGCTCGGCCTTTGATCTGCTCCACTTACACACAAAAATCACAGCAAGGCTGGAATCACAAAATCCTACATTTAGGAAAACTGGAAAAGCAGGAAAAGAAACCAGCGAACAATTTGGAAAACATGAAACTAACAGGAAGTAACGAATCAAACACACGCCCAACAAACTGAGACAGAGCAGATAAACAATAAGCCTCTGGTTCAAATCAGACTCAGCTGAGACCTGTGCAGCACACGCGTGTGTGTCTACTGTACATTTATTTCTCTATTTCAACTGCACAAATAAAAGCGGTACTGAAGCAAACGGAGCCTGACGGTGCCTTGAAACGCTCTGTGCTCTGACTGTGAACAAGCGTTTCCATCAGAGGCCGACCATAAACACTGCCGGCGTCGTTGCAGCCACATGTGTCTGACTTCACAGCGTCCGGGCTGTAACTGCCACCCACTCAAAGCAGCTGCAACGCCGCTTTCAATTATATAGACTTCACGTCAGAGGCAAAAATAGGCCTCGTAAAGAGTTCGTAGCGTCAGTTCTTCTTTTGCAATGTGAAAACGGGGCCTTTCCACACGTTTAACGACTGTTTGAAACCCAGTGTTGTAACATCGATGGTTGGACTTATGGGGCAGAGTGAGTGTGACAGTCTGTGTCTGTGGGGCCTCACTTCCTGTTGGTAATAAAGGAAAAGCCTCGGAGTGGATTCTTGGATGAAGGTTCTGGTCAGAAGTGAAGGATCCTGGACTTTGTGGTGATAAAGGATGGAGTCAGATGTTCTGAGCCCATGTTGGGGGGTTCACATGCACAGGGTGTCATGGAGTAGCTGGCCTCAACCCCCCCCCTCCTCCCCCCAGTGCTGGCACGCTGCTCATTCTGTGGTATCCAACCAAAAGCAAGTGGAGCATTTAAGGCGTTGCCATGCAGATCGCGGTTGTAATGAATGGGCTATTCACCAGAAACAGTCACAACGCTCTGTACAGCTGCATCCCTGCCAGCGACGGCCATTATGCTCTACAGCACACGTTAAAAGACGCTGGAGGTCATCAGCAGATGGCGCTGCAGCAGGTGACCTCCCCCACGGCCGCGGACGCTAAATGTGTGTCAGCGCTGGCGTCTGTCAGAGGCATCAGATTTATTCCTGTGTTGATCTTACGTAAGGCAGAGATCAGGCCGAGCGTCTCCAGCGCAGACGGTGGTGGAGGCGCCCACGCACAGAGCGCGTCTGCAGCTCACAGCGATGCACGCAGTCAGCGAGCGGCCACAGGAAGTCCCAGCACTCTCCTGCTCTGCCTGCAGAGTTTAAACCAACACGTTCATAAATGCGTTTGGTGCTCGGCTGTTTTGATGCATGCAGCATCCGGCATCGCAGCCTCTCCGTTCAGCCGTTCAGCCCCGTCAGCACCGCCTGTCCCGCCTCCCTCCAAGGTGACTCCTCGGCTGCTGCAGCGAAAGCAGCTCTGCTTCCTCATCTGTTTCTCCACCACCGCAGAACGCAGAGGCTCCGTTTCCTCCACAGTGAGAGGGAGCGTCGTTAGCCTGGGCTGCAGTCTGCCGTCAGACTCAGCATCAGGACCGACCTTTTCCCCCTTCACTCCTCAACGTCCACCTACACACAGCGCTCACCTCCCACACGCCGTCTCTCACGCAGAAGCAGCAGACCTGCACTCCCGTCTGTGGATACGATGCTGCTGGAGAGGCCACAAACAGGAAGTGTGTGGAACCTGCAGGTGTGGGACCAGGAGCCAGTAAATAGGTCACTGTCCCCGTCCACAGTGGGTCGTCTATTTTAAAACCCTGGCGGATGGAAGGTGCGCTACTTTCCCGTGTCTGTCTCTCCTTTAATTGATTAAGAGGATTCATCTGGGAGCTGCAGCCACCGTGCACACGGACACATGGAACACTCCAGCTTCACTCCAGTGTGTTGTCCACGTCTGTTTCCATTAGTTTCTGGTGATTTCTGTAACATTCCCTTAAGTCGAACACAAATCGTAACTTAACTAAATATTGTTATTTCCTTTCATCCTTTTCATCCAGTGACATTTGTTAATCTGCTACATGTTCTAAGTCAAAGCCGTTTCCACCAAACCCCAGTGTTCAGAATCTGCATTATGTAATAGAAGTAAATTGGTTGTTATAAATCACTTGACTTCCTCACTGCAGCTCCAGGAGAACGGCACAAGTGAGGACGGTGGCTCAGCTCATACAAATGCATTGTTACTGGTCATGGAACTACACAGAATGACTTCAACAAGCAAACATGAAACAGTTACTGTAAAATCACCAGGCCTCGTATTGAATGTTTAAAGTGTTTCATCCACTGCACAGAATCAGATCAAGTATAACAAATACTTGGTAGTAAATAAACTGCTGCCAGTGTTAAACACTGTGGAATAAACCCAGAGTTCTGCTTGTTCATAAGCTTTTCTGCTTCCTATTTGGAACAAGCACTCGTTGACACACATCCTGAGGCGGCATCATCTACAGCAGCTCCACCACTACTCCGAGAGTCATCGTCCCTCCTCCACAGGCACAGCCAGTGAAGCAGCCCTCGCGGGCCGGGTCCACCTCCCCTCCAGCCCCCGGTCCTACCTTTGTGACAGTCATGCAGAAGCAGTGGGTGAGGAGCCGTCCAAGCGGAGAGCGACGCTGCAGGAGTGGCAGAGTGATGAGGAGGAGAGGAGGGCGGCTGCTGAATATGCGGCGCGCGAGAGAGAGAGGGGGCGAGAGAGAGAGAGAGAGAGAGAGAGAGAAGAGGAGGGGACAGACAGGTTAGTGTGTCTCGCTCGCCCGCCCGCTCGCTCAGCACAGAGGGGCCGATCGCTGCTGCAGTGGAGCAATGGAAGCGCTCCCTCCCTCCTCAGACAGACACAAAGTCAGGCTGCTCTCACTCTCCATCCCTCGCAGTTGCACGGGAGACGAGCTGATTGATGGGGGGGGGGGGGGCCCACTGGGGCGGGGGGGGAGGGGGCTGCAGGAGGGAGGGAGCTACAGGCTGTGTCGCAGTCTGCTGCACGTTCACAACAGCAGCGGGTGAAGCCACGACCCGGGACCCGAGTCCATGCGCAGGCTGAGGGGCACCAGTCCACAGCCTTCATGGTGTAACTCACCACACTGTGACCATGGGCTCCAGTGCAGCTCTGTGTAGAAGTCCCACCTCACAGCAGCAGCGAGGCTCCCACTCACATCTTACTAATTGTCTAAATAGAGGGATGCTCGACTCCGGCCAACATTC
Source organism: Betta splendens (assembly GCF_900634795.4). Lineage (NCBI taxonomy): Eukaryota > Metazoa > Chordata > Actinopteri > Anabantiformes > Osphronemidae > Betta > Betta splendens. The sequence continues at coordinate 2,443,727 of NC_040883.2, read as the reverse complement.
CAGCTCGTTTCCATGGCTTTAATAGCTGTGAGACTCTCCTCTAGCAGCGCTGTGCTGCTTCCATCAAAAGGTCGTGGAAGCCTGAAAAAGTGCCTAAATGACAGAAACCGGCCTTTGTGTCACTGTCTTGCTGCGCGTCAGGCCTTTAGACCTTCAGCACTTCCTGCCTTCAACAATGGCGCTTCCTGTTAGAACGCGTGTGGAAAATTCACGTCTGTGACCTGCGTCACTTTGATTTGGTGTGAGACTTGGCGTTTTGTGCCATAGCACTGACTCAGAACATGCTTCCACCATGAGGAAGGTGTGAGAGGAGGGTCCCGTCCACCGGAGGAGCCACGTGTCCACAGACGCCACGGATCTGCTGTTCACCGGGTGCTTTACATCCGAATCCTTCACTGATCCAGTGGATTACAGCAGCTTTACTTTACATTACTGATTATTGTCCTGACCCACCGGCGTCATATTTAACCCTCTGCCGCCCCCTTGTGGTTGTAGATCTGTTCTAAGCCTCTTTTTCTCGCCTCTGTTGTTGGACAGACGGCATAGTCGCTGTGTTGCCATAGCGACGGCATGGAAATCCAGACAGGAAGTAATAACAAATGCTCCAAGATGAGGAAAGACTAAAATATTGTGATGAACCGTCCCTCGCACATGTTCAGCACCACACAAGGTTCCCAATACACGCCTACGACGTGAACGGGCTCCTTGAAATGCTCCCGGCATGAAAGTCTGATATTCAGTTTCACTTTTTGCAACAACAACTCCTCGGAGTCAGAAGAAGAAGCATTTTCCCATCAAAGCGCCTTTGCCCAGCGCCACCTGCTGCATGACCTCGGCTCCAGCCTTCATAAGAGGCTTATGGCTCATGTGATCATGAGTAGGTTTATAACAGTGACCACCATCTTTAACTCCCAATAAACACAATACAGTGACAAGTACTTCATCTTGTTTTAGCAGTATTGAACAGATGGAGCACAGAGTCTCAATACAGAGGATGAAATTTATATTTACACAGCGATCTGTGCCATGGGCAAAACATGAGCTGAGTTTGACCCCCATGAACTCCAGATGTGTGTGTGTGTGGTGGGTGTGTGTGTGTGTGTGTGTGTGTGTGTGTGGTGTGTGTGTGTGTTGTGGGTGTGTGTGTGGGTGTGTGTGTGTGTGTAGAGAATGAGCGTGGGCGGCAGCACAATCCTCCATAGATGTGCTCTCGTTGCCCCACTCCTCAAAGCACTCAGCTCTGCAGCTCTGTCTCACTCAGAGCAGCTTCAGAAAACAACGTGCTTCAGAAAATGCTCCACATCATATTGAAGCCTCCAAGTGATATCGATCAGACTGATGTTAAACAGGAATGCACACGCAGCAAGCCCCGGCCATCTGCTGCTGTGGCACTGCAGCAGCCTGACGAGCTGACAGGCACCGACTGCAGCGACACCACAGCTTCAGGGAACGGCTCAGTTTAACCTGGGACACACACACACACAAATATATATAATAATAAAATAATATAATATATAAATAAATTATTATATATATATATAAAATATATATATATATATAATATAATATATAACAACACACACACACACACACACACACACACCAACACACACACCCCACACTACAACACACACACACACATACAGAGAAAACCACACACACACACACTGGCCCGTGTCTTTGTTTCCTCACTGGATTTTCACTAATGATTTCTTGAATGTCAGCAACTTTAACTGAAAAATGCAGATTTTTGTCCAACAACAGCCGCAGGAACGTTGTCCCTTGTGAACTTCATGCAGTGAATTCCACTTGTGATTTGGTGGAAAAAGCTTTCCATCTTATATGAGAGTGTGGACCTTTGCAGTTGAGCCATGATTATGCAGTGAGACGAGCAGAGCAGACTTTCCCAGCGCTTGGAGCTCAGTCTTTGGAGGAGCTGCTTCACGACACACTCGCGTGGAGCGCGTGAGGACGGCTGACGGCCATGAGCTCATGAGCCTGAACGTCTTTTCTCTGGTTTTCACGGGTCCCGCTCGTTTGCACGCGTTTCCACTCTCCGCTCGGCCTTTGATCTGCTCCACTTACACACAAAAATCACAGCAAGGCTGGAATCACAAAATCCTACATTTAGGAAAACTGGAAAAGCAGGAAAAGAAACCAGCGAACAATTTGGAAAACATGAAACTAACAGGAAGAACGAATCAAACACACGCCAACAAAATGAGACAGAGCAGATAAACAATAAGCCTCTGGTTCAAATCAGACTCAGCTGAGACCTGGCAGCACACGCGTGTGTGTTACTGTACATTTATTTCTCTATTTCAACTGCACAAATAAAAGCGGTACTGAAGCAAACGGAGCCTGACGGTGCCTTGAAACGCTCTGTGCTCTGACTGTGAACAAGCGTTTCCATCAGAGGCCGACCATAAACACTGCCGGCGTCGTTGCAGCCACATGTGTCTGACTTCACAGCGTCCGGGCTGTAACTGCCACCACTCAAAGCAGCTGCAACGCCGCTTTCAATTATATAGACTTCACGTCAGAGGCAAAAATAGGCCTCGTAAAGAGTTCGTAGCGTCAGTTCTTCTTTTGCAATGTGAAAACGGGGCCTTTCCACACGTTTAACGACTGTTTGAACCCAGTGTTGTAACATCGATGGTTGGACTTATGGGGCAGAGTGAGTGTGACAGTCTGTGTCTGTGGGGCCTCACTTCCTGTTGGTAATAAAGGAAAAGCCTCGGAGTGGATTCTTGGATGAAGGTTCTGGTCAGAAGTGAAGGATCCTGGACTTTTGGTGATAAAGGATGGAGTCAGATGTTCTGAGCCCATGTTGGGGGTTCACATGCACAGGGTGTCATGAGTAGCTGGCCTCAACCCCCCCCCTCCTCCCCCCAGTGCTGGCACGCTGCTCATTCTGTGGTATCCACCAAAAGCAAGTGGAGCATTTAAGGCGTTGCCATGCAGATGCGGTTGTAATGAATGGGCTATTCACCAGAAACAGTCACAACGCTCTGTACGCTGCATCCCTGCCAGCGACGGCCATTATGCTTCACAGCACACGTTAAAAGACGCTGGAGGTCATCAGCAGATGGCGCTGCAGCAGGTGACCTCCCCCACGGCCGCGGACGCTAAATGTGTGTCAGCGCTGGCGTCTGTCAGAGGCATCAGATTTATTCCTGTGTTGATCTTACGTAAGGCAGAGATCAGGCCGAGCGTCTCCAGCGCAGACGGTGGTGGAGGCGCCACGCCACAGACACACACACCACACACACACAATCACACGCACGCATGCATGCACGCACACACACACACCACACCACACACACCACTCAATGCATGCCTGCACGCCACACCGCACTGCCACCAATTCACTTCCCACCCCACACACACATGCACGCACCACACACACACATGCATGCCACCCACACGCCAACACCACCACGCCCCATTCACGCACACACTGCACACACACCTCACACACACGCACCATGCATGCACACACACACACACACACACATGCACGCACACACACACACACACACACAGTCACACGCACGCACGCACACACACACACACACACACGCACGCACGTGCGCACACATGCACACCCAACACACACACACACGCACACACACACACAGAAACAGAGCGCCTGGGACAAAGCTTATATGTTTAGAGAAGCAGAGAAGCTCCTTCATCTACAGTATAAGTGATGAGCTCTGAAATGAAAGCTCCACAGGAAGCCGTTCTGGCGCCCGAGCCCAGACAGCGGGAGCAGGACGAGGAGGAGGTTCTGAGCACACGACCGGCCTCCATCACTGAGGAGACAGACAGAACAGACGGAGCTCAGTTGGAAAACAGAGTCGGTCTGCGAGTTGTGCCTCTGGTTCTGATGCTTCTGGATTCTGGGTGTTGTGATGACCTGCTGAAGCAGCCGTCATTAGCTGTTTGGTGCTGAGTTCTGCACCACATCACAGACGTGACTGAGCGGGACAGGGATCTGGGGAAACCGGAGCGTTCTCTCGCTCATCTGTTTGGTGCTCAGCTTTTTTACAGTCTGGTAAAAAGCTTCAGAAGATGCTCCTCCAAAATAAAGCTTCAGTCCGACTAATTAAAGCAACTGCCCCCAACGGTGTGAGAAGCAGATGGACAGAGCTGCGCTGTGGTGTCGCTGCCTCCTCGGTTTATCGCTGTCTGTCTCGCTCACTCGCTCGCTCGCTCGCTCGCTCACAATCTTGTCATTACTGCTTCTCTCTTCACAGGACGGGAGAGAAGAGTGTGAAAAAGCAGAGCCACGGTGGAAAGTGCCAGACCATCTGTGGGGAAGGACTTTTTCCGCTCCGCACAGTAACTGTCTGAACCCTGTCAACAGGAATCTGTGATCATCAAGCTTTTGAAATAAGTAAGAAACGAGGTAAAACTACCAGAGATGAAAAACTGAGAAAAAAGAGAAAAACCCAGTTCTGCCAGTTTTAAAACGGGGACAGGGGAAACTCCAGATGCTCCCGTTTATTCAAGGCAGAGGTCCTGAAGGGTTTCTGATGAAGCAGGTCCAAGCACTGCAGTATCATGACTTGGTTATAGCTACTGTCCCATAATTATCGTCATGCACCTCTGGGGTCGTTCCCACGTGTCTTTGATCATCTTGGTCTGATTCAGTTTCAATGAACAAACAGAGAGAGAGCAAGTGTGAGGGCGTGCGAGCGCAGCAGCGGTCGCGTCTGCATCCGTGTGTGAGGTTTTAAAGCCACACGGACAAGATGACGTCGTCCCCCATCGCTGGAGGTCAGTTTGACCTACTTCACGTATGAGCTCCGAACTACAACTCTAATGAGTCCAGCTCCATCTAAGTGTCACACGTGGACGTGTGCTCACTCATGCGCGTCTTTCCAATCTGTTGCATCGATCCCTTTCTCTGCAGTCCTGCATGTCCCACTTTAAAAGCCTCATTTCGCTGCCCTCCATGGAGACGTGTGTTTAATTTGGGATGTTATTCCATGAGGCCTCTGACTCCCTGCTGACGCCGCTGCTTCCTGAGTCACTGTCGTTTCTGCAGCGTCCTCGTTTCTCTCTGTGTTTTAAGTTTCTTCAGTTTGACCGGGTTTTGTGCCGGTGCGGTTGCCATGGCGATGCTCGGGAGCGGTGGATCCAGTCCCAGCTGTCAGCGGGTGAGACGCGGGTGAGACGCGGGTGAGACGCGGGTGAGACGCGGGTGAGACGCGGGTGAGACGCGGGTGAGACGCGGGTGAGACGCGGGGGACACCCGTCCCTGGACAGAGGCAGCAGCAGCTTCAGCAGTAAGTCTTTATTCCAGGACGCAGGCGTCTCCCTGCAGAGATGCCAACATCACGAGGAGGTGCGTTATTTTGCCGCTACGCTACGCTCAGCACCTTCCACTTCAAACCACTACAGCGTTTCCTCTGGATGCTGTGGAATAATGTGAATAAATACTGGGCCCAGAGCAGTAAAAGGCTGCTGCAGCCCCAGAGACTGCAGCGTCAGGGCTGTCTGAACATTACAAACACAGGAGGAACGGCTACAACAAAGGGCAACATGGGGAGGAACAGGAAGTCCTACAAAATAAAAGCACAGGCCATAAACTGTATTAACGATGTGGTCTAAGAAACCGATTAGATGCATGTAAATGCATGATCAGTCATATGTGAGCTCAGCCAACGCTTTGAGCTGAAGTCAGCACAAACAGGGAAGAAGCGAAGCTGGAATGCAGACACAGCTGCTTCTCAGCTGGCGTCTCCATGCAAAGAGAGAGATCCATGATAATAAACAACGCACAGAGGGAAGGCTGCGGTCGGCCCACATACACCAACACGTTGTACGCGTGACGTGACCGGACTAGTGTGAATTCTAATGTCCGATCTTTTCTAAAGCCTCTTTGTTCTCGCCTCTGTTGTTGGACAGACAGGCATAGTCGCTGTGTTGCCATAGCGACGGCATGGAAATCCAGACAGGAAGTAATAACAAATGCTCCAAGATGAGGAAAGACTAAAATATTGTGATGAACAGTCCCTCGCACATGTTCCAGCCCACACAAAGGTTCCCAATACACGCCTACGACGTGAACGGGCTCCTTGAAATGCTCCCGGCATGAAAGTCTGATATTCAGTTTCACTTTTTGCAACAACACTCCTCGGAGTCAGAAGAAGAAGCATTTTCCCATCAAAGCGCCTTTGCCCAGCGCCCACCTGCTGCATGACCTCGGCTCCAGCCTTCATAAGAGGCTTATGGCTCATGTGATCATGAGTAGGTTTTATAACAGTGAACCACCATCTCTAACTCCCAATAACACAATACAGTGCACAGTACTTCATCTTGTTTTAGCAGTATTGAACAGACTGGAGCACAGAGTCTCAATACAGAGGATGAAATCTATATTTACACAGCGATCTGTGCCCATGGGCAAAACACTGAGCTGAGTTTGACCCCATGAACTCCAGATGTGTGTGTGTGTGTGTGTGTGTGTGTGTGTGTGTGTGTGTGTGTGTGTGTGTGTGTGTGTGTGTGTGTGTGTGTGTGTGTGTGTGTGTGTGTGTAGAGAATGAGCGTGGGCGGCAGCACAATCCTCCATAGATGTGCTCTCGTTGCCCCCACTCCTCAAAGCACTCAGCTCTGCAGCTCTGTCTCACTCAGAGCAGCTTCAGCAAAACAACGTGCTTCAGAAATGCTCCACATCATATTTGAGCCTCCAAGTGATATCGATCAGACTGATGTTAAACAGGAATGCACACGCAGCAAAGCCCCGGCCATCTGCTGCTGTGGCACTGCAGCAGCCTGACGAGCTGACAGGCACCGACTGCAGCGACACCACAGCTTCAGTGAACGGCTCAGTTTAACCTGGGAGACCACACACACACACACATATATCTATATATATATATATATATATAGATATATATATATAGTATATATATATATATATATATATATATATATATATATATATATATATATATATATATATATATATAATACAGTACACACACACCACACCCACACACACACACACACACACACCACATACTAACACACACACACACATACAGAGACAAACACACACACACACACACTGGCCCGTGTCTTTGTTTCCTCACTGGATTTTCACTAATGATTTCTTGAATGTCAGCAACTTCAACTGCAAAAATGCAGATTTTTATCCAACAACAGCCGCAGGAACGTTGTCCCTTGTGAACTTCATGCAGTGAATTCCACTTGTGATTTGGTGGAAAAAGCTTTCCATCTATATGAGAGTGTGGACCTTTGCAGTTGAGCCATGATTTATGCAGTGAGACGAGCAGAGCAGACTTTCCCAGCGCTTGGAGCTCAGTCTTTGGAGGAGCTGCTTCACAGACACACTCGCGTGGAGCCGCGTGAGGACGGCCTGACGGCCATGAGCTCATGAGCCTGAACGTCTTTTCTCTGGTTTTCACGGGTCCCGCTCGTTTGCACGCGTTTCCACATCTCCGCTCGGCCTTTGATCTGCTCCACTTACACACAAAAATCACAGCAAGGCTGGAATCACAAAATCCTACATTTAGGAAAACTGGAAAAGCAGGAAAAGAAACCAGCGAACAATTTGGAAAACATGAAACTAACAGGAAGTAACGAATCAAACACACGCCCAACAAACTGAGACAGAGCAGATAAACAATAAGCCTCTGGTTCAAATCAGACTCAGCTGAGACCTGTGCAGCACACGCGTGTGTGTCTACTGTACATTTATTTCTCTATTTCAACTGCACAAATAAAAGCGGTACTGAAGCAAACGGAGCCTGACGGTGCCTTGAAACGCTCTGTGCTCTGACTGTGAACAAGCGTTTCCATCAGAGGCCGACCATAAACACTGCCGGCGTCGTTGCAGCCACATGTGTCTGACTTCACAGCGTCCGGGCTGTAACTGCCACCACTCAAAGCAGCTGCAACGCCGCTTTCAATTATATAGACTTCACGTCAGAGGCAAAAATAGGCCTCGTAAAGAGTTCGTAGCGTCAGTTCTTCTTTTGCAATGTGAAAACGGGGCCTTTCCACACGTTTAACGACTGTTTGAACCCAGTGTTGTAACATCGATGGTTGGACTTATGGGGCAGAGTGAGTGTGACAGTCTGTGTCTGTGGGGCCTCACTTCCTGTTGGTAATAAAGGAAAAGCCTCGGAGTGGATTCTTGGATGAAGGTTCTGGTCAGAAGTGAAGGATCCTGGACTTTGTGGTGATAAAGGATGGAGTCAGATGTTCTGAGCCCATGTTGGGGGTTCACATGCACAGGGTGTCATGGAGTAGCTGGCCTCAACCCCCCCCCTCCTCCCCCCAGTGCTGGCACGCTGCTCATTCTGTGGTATCCAACCAAAAGCAAGTGGAGCATTTAAGGCGTTGCCATGCAGATCGCGGTTGTAATGAATGGGCTATTCACCAGAAACAGTCACAACGCTCTGTACAGCTGCATCCCTGCCAGCGACGGCCATTATGCTCTACAGCACACGTTAAAAGACGCTGGAGGTCATCAGCAGATGGCGCTGCAGCAGGTGACCTCCCCCACGGCCGCGGACGCTAAATGTGTGTCAGCGCTGGCGTCTGTCAGAGGCATCAGATTTATTCCTGTGTTGATCTTACGTAAGGCAGAGATCAGGCCGAGCGTCTCCAGCGCAGACGGTGGTGGAGGCGCCCACGCACAGAGCGCGTCTGCAGCTCACGCGATGCACGCAGTCAGCGAGCGGCCACAGGAAGTCCCAGCACTCTCCTGCTCTGCCTGCAGAGTTTAAACCAACACGTTCATAAATGCGTTTTGGTGCTCGGCTGTTTTGATGCATGCAGCATCCGGCATCGCAGCCTCTCCGTTCAGCCGTTCAGCCCCGTCAGCACCGCCTGTCCCGCCTCCCTCCAAGGTGACTCCTCGGCTGCTGCAGCGAAAGCAGCTCTGCTTCCTCATCTGTTTCTCCACCACCGCAGACGCAGAGGCTCCGTTTCCACAGTGAGAGGGAGCGTCGTTAGCCTGGGCTGCAGTCTGCCGTCAGACTCAGCATCAGGACCGACCTTTTCCCCCTTCACTCCTCAACGTCCACCTACACACAGCGCTCACCTCCCACACGCCGTCTCTCACGCAGAAGCAGCAGACCTGCACTCCCGTCTGTGGATACGATGCTGCTGGAGAGGCCACAAACAGGAAGTGTGTGGAACCTGCAGGTGTGGGACCAGGAGCCAGTAAATAGGTCACTGTCCCGTCCACAGTGGGTCGTCTATTTTAAACCCTGGCGGATGGAAGGTGCGCTACTTTCCCGTGTCTGTCTCTCCTTTAATTGATTAAGAGGATTCATCTGGGAGCTGCAGCCACCGTGCACACGGACACATGGAAACACTCCAGCTTCACTCCAGTGTGTTGTCACGTCTGTTTCCATTAGTTTCTGGTGATTTCTGTAACATTCCCTTAAGTCGAACACAAATCGTAACTTAACTAAATATTGTTATTTCCTTTCATCCTTTTCATCCAGTGACATTTGTTAATCTGCTACATGTTCTAAGTCAAAGCCGTTTCCACCAAACCCCAGTGTTCAGAATCTGCATTATGTAATAGAAGTAAATTGGTTGTTATAAATCACTTGACTTCCTCACTGCAGCTCCAGGAGAACGGCACAAGTGAGGACGGTGGCTCAGCTCATACAAATGCATTGTTACTGGTCATGGAACTACACAGAATGACTTCAACAAGCAAACATGAAACAGTTACTGTAAAATCACCAGGCCTCGTATTGAATGTTTAAAGTGTTTCATCCACTGCACAGAATCAGATCAAGTATAACAAATACTTGGTAGTAAATAAACTGCTGCCAGTGTTAAACACTGTGGAATAAACCCAGAGTTCTGCTTGTTCATAAGCTTTTCTGCTTCCTATTTGGAACAAGCACTCGTTGACACACATCCTGAGGCGGCATCATCTACAGCAGCTCCACCACTACTCCGAGAGTCATCGTCCCTCCTCCACAGGCACAGCCAGTGAAGCAGCCCTCGCGGGCCGGGTCCACCTCCCCTCCAGCCCCCGGTCCTACCTTTGTGACAGTCATGCAGAAGCAGTGGGTGAGGAGCCGTCCAAGCGGAGAGCGACGCTGCAGGAGTGGCAGAGTGATGAGGAGGAGAGGAGGGCGGCTGCTGAATATGCGGCGCGCGAGAGAGAGAGGGGGCGAGAGAGAGAGAGAGAGAGAGAGAGAGAAGAGGAGGGGACAGACAGGTTAGTGTGTCTCGCTCGCCCGCCCGCTCGCTCAGCACAGAGGGGCCGATCGCTGCTGCAGTGGAGCAATGGAAGCGCTCCCTCCCTCCTCAGACAGACACAAAGTCAGGCTGCTCTCACTCTCCATCCCTCGCAGTTGCACGGGAGACGAGCTGATTGATGGGGGGGGGGGGGTCTCACTGGGACGGGGGAGGAGGGGGCTGCAGGAGGGAGGGAGCTACAGGCTGTGTCGCAGTCTGCTGCACGTTCACAACAGCAGCGGGTGAAGCCACGACCCGGGACCCGAGTCCATGCGCAGGCTGAGGGGCACCAGTCCACAGCCTTCATGGTGTAACTCACCACACTGTGACCATGGGCTCCAGTGCAGCTCTGTGTAGAAGTCCCACCTCACAGCAGCAGCGAGGCTCCCACTCACATCTTACTAATTGTCTAAATAGAGGGATGCTCGACTCCGGCCAACATTCCAGCTCGTTTCCATGGCTTTAATAGCTGTGAGACTCTCCTCTAGCAGCGCTGTGCTGCTTCCATCAAAAGGTCGGTGGAAGCCTGAAAAAGTGCCTAAATGACAGAAACCGGCCTTTGTGTCACTGTCTTGCTGCGCGTCAGGCCTTTAGACCTTCAGCACTTCCTGCCTTCAACAATGGCGCTTCCTGTTAGAACGCGTGTGGAAAATTCACGTCTGTGACCTGCGTCACTTTGATTTGGTGTGAGACTGGCGTTTTGTGCCATAGCACTGACTCAGAACATGCTTCCACCATGAGGAAGGTGTGAGAGGAGGGTCCGTCCACCGGAGGAGCCACGTGTCCACAGACGCCACGGATCTGCTGTTCACCGGGTGCTTTACATCCGAATCCTTCACTGATCCAGTGGATTACAGCAGCTTTACTTTACATTACTGATTATTGTCCTGACCCACCGGCGTCATATTTAACCCTCTGCCGCCCCCTTGTGGTGGAATCGTATTGTTACTCTTGAAGTTTTGCCTTTCAACGTGCATCCTGCTGTTCCACATCCGGCCACCAGGCGGCGTCAAACCTCCATTTCGGTTCCCTCGCTCCTTGTGCCAGTGATTTGCCTCCTGCTGGATCGGCCTCACTGTGACTCCCTCTGTGGTTCATGCTGTTCCTGTCGCCTCATTGGTTACCTGCTGCTTTACCTTCACAATAAAAGTCTTGTCCTGCTGGTTTGGGTTCATGAATAGGCCGTGCCGGTGTCGCTACCAGCAGGTAAAAGCCTGTCTGTACTGTTTCAGCCATTCGTTTGGAAGCTGGTAAAAAATTGCCTCTTGATTTTCATAAATTATTGAGCGCAGCACTTCAGCACTTCAGAGGAAGAGATCCTGTTACTGCTCCTCAGAGGTTTCTGTCTTTCTGTCTACATCAGTCGGGTTTCGGCCCCTCTGCTGGCTCACCACAACATAATAGGCGTCATGGGGATGAGGGAGATGCTGCAGGGGCCTGTTGTTGGCTGTGAGGCTTCCAGTAACGTCGGACCCAAAGCAGAGCCAGACACTTGTGAGGTGACGACCGGAGCCCGGGAAAGGTTTGACCCTGGATGGGACGAGCCAAGATGGCGCCGCGGACAAGATGGCTGCCGTCGCCGCGGGCTTCTGCGTGGACTTCAGGGTAAACGGGTGGTTGGAGGCAGAGGCAGACGCACAGAGGGAGAAACAATGACCCGACGAAGTCACATGGTCGTGTCTGAATCCAGATCTACACAATGTGACATGCACTAAACCCGGTTCTCCGCCGGGCCTCGTGGTGCTGAGCCCAGCTCCCGTCCTCCGCTCCTCTGCTCCAGGCTGAGCCTGCGCTTCTCCATCCTTTACCACTGTCGCTCTAGTGGAGCATTTAATGCGCCGGAGCTCGTGTTTCAGCTTCCCCACGCGAGCACCTTGTTCCAGCCGGCCTCAGTCTGCACTCAGACCACTTCCTCACCTGTGGAGCGGGGGGTGTGAGTCCACCCACGTGGATGGAGCGATCCATCCGTTCTGTGTTTCTCCCTTTTGTCCTAAAGGTGAGTGTTTGTGAAGGCAGCCGTTCGTAGAAACGGCCCCAGATCATTGGCTCAGTGTTCATTCGGCCCCTTTGTAACGCCTCCAGGTCTCTTTTTCAGCCATTTCCCTCCTGAGAGCTTTCGTCTTGCTTCACATTTTCACTGTTTTTTCCAGAATGGGAGAAAAGGCCTCAGTCATACTGACGTAAAGATGCTCCCACATGTACTGCAGCTGCATTTATCAACAGCTACTGTAGATGTTCATTTGTTTTGCTTTGGTGGTTTTTGCCTGTTTTTAGCTCAAACGACTGCCGTGCAGTTCAGATGTCTAGAGAAGATTCAGGTGGAATTTTACCAATCCTGTGATGAACTTAGAGACTCACAGTAGAAATAAATAATAGTTTCTACAAAGTGCTGACTCAAAATGCCAGACTTTAAATTTGGATCATAATATATTTTCTATTTATCCACATTGTGGTTATAGTTGAACAAAGCTTCTAATCTTATTCTTTGGCAGTTGACAGTAAACAATACATTAACGTGTGGCAGCAGTGAGAGGGTCTGAATGCTTCCACTGTATATCAGGGATTCCCACTTGGCTTTAGTTTCTCTCCCATTCGGAGAAACAGGCAAATTGAGGAACCAGATGCACGTTTGCATTTTCCTTTATTTCTCGCTCTGTCGCTGTGTTTTAGTCTCTTCCCCCCTCTCGCACACAAAGCCCCGGGAACAACACACTCGCATTAAGTCAATGATCATACAAAGACTTAACATGTGGTAGCAGTTAGGCCGACCTTTGCAATCCAATAGACCTCAAATGCAGAAGAAATGATACTGGAACCACAGAGGATCCAAACAGAGATAACTTAGATACAAACGTTCTGATGGAAATAGACAAAAGCTGCTCCACTTATTGTGACGTACGGCAGAGGTTCTACTTCAGATGCATTCATATACACGGAAATATTCCTTTGGCCAGATCTGTCCCTACAAATAAACACGTGTGTGTTTGAGGTCGCAAATAGTCAATGATTTAGTTATTTACATCTTTATTGGGAGGAAATATAACTTTTAAGCACACTCACAAATTCTAGTTCAGCCTTTTGTAGTTCAAATCAAGACATTTCCCATGAGACTGTGTGTGAGTTGCTTCAATCCTCTGTTGACAACAGTAATATGAGATAGTCTAATGAAAACAGAAGAGGCATTTTCTGCTTGTGTGGTCTCCTTATCTCTGCGTGGCCGGGCTGGACCTCGCTCCTGGTTCTGGTTCTGGTTCTGCTTGCTGGGCCACAGCTGATCAAACAGTGGAACGCTAGCGAGCCTCGTGCAGACGTCTGCATCTTTCCAGCCTGCTGCCAAAAGTGAAAACAGAGATGCACCTCCCCGTTTGTCCTCCAGGACTCAGTAAGTGGGTCGGTTTCTAGAAAAGCCCAAGCCGTTCAGAGAAACCACGTTGTCTGCTCTCGTCTGACAGAGCGACCACTTCTGGTGGTTCAGGAACCAGGAGCCTGGACGCTGGCTGCTCTTTGGCTCAGGCGCTTGGTCGTGTGTCTCCCTCTGGTTCCCGGCTTGTTTGTGTGATAGAGCGCGTCCGTCCCAGCGTTTCTGCTGCTTGTTTCAGCTGCTCACTCACGTTGAGCGTGCGTGAAGTCTGATTAGCAGCAGCCGAGCGAGACCAGCGGCATATTCCTGCCACATGGAGCGGGTGACGCAGTGATTCCCTGTGATATAAACACTCTCAGCTGCACAACAAAGTGAAGTCTCAGGTCGGGCCTCAAGAATATTACACAACCAAAACTTCAGCTCCAGGTGCTGAAGCCTCCGCTTGAACGCGTATAACATGATGATCTGGATCTGATGTTGTGTTAAAAGGGTGAAATAAATATTTGCTTGAAACTTGTCGGCTCCTTGTGCTTCTGTGATCAAAAAGAGCAAAAACAATAGCGGCATTGTCTAAATGTGTGTTTGTCTTCCTGCCTCTAAGATGTTTGATCAAACGGAGGAGAATAAACTATCAAATCAAATCAAAGAAACTCTATTTATCCCCGAGGGCCATTTCAAGTCAAATATGTGACGAGGAGGGTGATGCTCTCATGACTCAGGCTCATGACCGGCGCTGGAGAAACGGGAAACACCAGCTGCCACGAGGCGTGTTTGATTCATGTGAGATCCGTGGATGTGGGTTTTCACCGTGATGTTAATTAGTGGTAATGAGACAATAAGTTACAGCCAAGACTGTAATTTCTTGTTCTCTTTGAACCATCACACATACAAATACGACATGAATACAAGCTTAAATCACGCTTCAGCCTAATTATTTATTCTACTGCTCTTGATTTAGTTGAGCCTCTGTAAACTGAGTTTTTCTCTTGAACATGTGGCGGCCAGAGACAACAACAATCACAATTATTTAAGGAAACACTACATTTCCACCTCTGCTCCTGAGGAAGTGCACTATGAGAGGCCTGGTCAAATGGTTTCAAACACTGAAATCAGAACTGATTTAAGGTTGACACAAACTCAGTCTGTCGCCTCAAACCTGACAGAAAACAGTCCAGAGGTTCAAATCCCAGAACAGTAGCTCTTCACACAATGACGCTCCCTTTGGAAACACACACAACCAGCGCTGCCTTAAACGCTGATGTGTTGCATTTTAAAAGCGGAGAAGGACTTAACTGCGTGTGTGAGTGGTCAACCTGCAGCACATAATTGCATATAAGCTTTGTGAAACCTAATAATTACAAGCAGAAAATTGTGGAGGGTCTGGTTTTCCATGCGATCCTCGAGGAGAGCACTTTTTCCATTTGCCTGAAACGGGAGCTGTGTGTTTTCCCATGATAAAGACATGACGGAGGCAGACGTGTGTTAAACCACAGGATGGTTCCGAGTGACCTGCGTCTGTATGACGACCTCTGGGCTCAGTTACTGCACTGGAAATGAAGCGTGGTGGGTTTTTACGTGTCTATGAAAAGCTTCTGTTACAGACCTGCTGACGTGCTGTACATACAGTGATCACACTCAGCAATATATTGTTTCATCAATACGAGGAGCCTCGCTGACGTACGGCACATTACTACAGTTGTGCAGTAACTGTACACGGGCACCCAGGCTTCGCGCTGGAGCTGGGTGTCGACAGACGAGGCTTTGCCCCGACTCTGGATGTGTGAGCTGCGCGTGGTTCCATTGTCGTCCATCTTGTGGCATGTGGCTTTATTTTCCACATTAGCCTATTTACCACTATTGCTACTGGCACCACTCAACCTGCGTGACATCCTGCCAGAGATCTGGAAAAGTTATAATGACTCACTGGTGCTCAGACAGAAACATTTATTTCTCTTATTCTCTGCATGAGGGTAATTCTCTATATGTTTGCCCGTCCCTCATTTAGTTCAGTTAGTGAAGCAGTGTGATACGTTTTATGTCAAATGCTGAATAACCAGAGCAACAGTGGAGCTGCTTTTTGTCCAGTTATGTCATTCTTTGTTCAATATTCAGAATGAACTGACCTTTAACAATCACTGTTTCCCATGATGAAGCTAGAAAGTCGGACATTTGAAAGCTGCTCAAAGCTCAGACGTTTCCTCGTGACAGAAAATATACAGAATCAGTGTTTTTTGAGAAAAGCAGAAAAAACAAAGCAGAGACTGTTTCAGTGTAACACATACATTTAGAAAAGCACAAAGGAAGCCTTGCACCGTTTATTTATGCTTCACACTAGAGTCCTGCTGATTGGTGGAATATACACATCATGTTCCACAGCTTCTCTTTAAGCCACAGACATACAGTAAGAACACGCAGGGCTCCAGGACACACTGCAAGGCCTCGCAATCTTTCCAGCAACACAATGTGCATTCTGTGAAGCATCAGGATTTTTGCATGACAGCCTGAAAACCACTGAATTCCAGTTTCCCAGCTTGTGTTCTGTGCTTCATGGTCTCCTCAATCTGCTGGCATCGCTCTCAATTCTGTTGCTTGAACGGTTTATTTGTTTCGAAATACATTTTGTTTCCAGTCCTGAAGGTGCATTAAATGATGAATGGGAACGTGATGTTTTATAATTGGTTTGAACATTTGTCCTTTGACCATATATCCTATTATTTTAGAAAACATCACACTTGCCGGACAACGCAGCACGCGCTTCCTGCTGATGACCTCTGGCGGCTCCTGCAGGTTAATGCTCAACGCAGAGCTCCTCGTGGGACGTTCTCACTGGAGGTCACAGCAGAAACCAGCTGCTGGAACAGAGCGCTGCTCTGGGTTTGTGCTTCCTAAAAACCGTGCATTGTTTCATCCTAGCCCTGTTTCGCTTCAATGTAAATTCAACATCTCCACAGGCGCAGCGTTTTTATGTGTATGAATGTTGGAAGATACGTTTTCTAGAAGTATCTCAGGCGGGAAATGTTCAGAAGAGCAGTATGTTCACACCCAGATCTGAGATTCTGGTGAAAGTCTCACTTGTGCAAACGACTGAACACTCCCACATATTGTTGCCTGCACTGAGGAAGCTCATCCTATGAGACCTGATATGAAAGAAGCAGTGAAGAGAGCTGGTCTTGTCAAGTGAAAACGATACAGGCAGCGCATTGTGTCTGCTTTTCTTTAAAATCAAAAGTCTTTTGTGTAACATTAATAATTACTGCCAGCTTTTGATTTAAGGCATGAAACACTCTCTACACATCAGTCCTAACATGTGTGTTGTAGATAATATTTGTAAAGTTGTATTTTCTACAAGTGGTGTTTTGTTTAATCTTGAATTTTTCTCATTTTAATTTATATTTAATGAGGCATTTTAAATATTTTGAATTGTTGCAATTTCTGGATTTCAAGGTCAGTCTGACACCAAACAGTTTCTTTTTAAGGCACCCATGTCTGAAGTCGATGTAGCGTCCAGCTTGGTTTGTTTACATTACATTCACAACATCAGAGTGTCCCTAATTCCTGTTAATGTATTTTTTTATTTGTTTCTGGAAAAAAAACATTCTGGATGAAGGAACTAGGATAGCCCACGTTTACAATAGTTATTGAATGCATCTTCGTTTTCTGTGTCGTAAATGTTGATGTCCGTCTTTTGTGTTGACCAATTAAAAACTGAGAGGCGGGTTGAGGAATGAATTCAGCGGGAAGAAGAGATGAAATATTATAGTGTCATATTTGCTGAAGGCTTATAAAATAATACATCCACGTACTTATATTATTGATTTCAACCTTGTAAAAAGAACATTCAAGGACAGTCATTTGTCAGGAAACTGGACGTTTTGCTTAGGCCTTATCTGTGCCGTTACCTGATGATGGTTAGCTTCAGAAGCTAGTTAGCTTCAGACGCTACAGTAGTTAGCTTTAGACGCTAGTTGGCTTCAGATGCTACAGTAGTTAGCTTCAGACGCTAGTTAGCTTCAGACGCTACAGTAGTTAGCTTTAGACGCTAGTTAGCTTCAGACGCTACAGTAGTTAGCTTTAGACGCTAGTTAGCTTCAGAAGCTAGTTAGCTTTGTGTGCACGTACTGTATAGCTTGCTTGTAAGAGGCTTATTAGTGCTGCAGATAGTGTCTCTTCAAGCAGTAAATACTGAGAGTAAACTCTGGGGTCAACAAGCTCCAACACAGTTACTGTACTGTTTGGTCAATGAAAAACCTACAACCTTCAGACCTCTGCACCTTGACTGTTGACTCAGACAGAAGCCATTCAGACAGACCCCAGATGACAGCGCTGCCAGTGGTGGTGGATGCCGGCTGTCAGCGCCAGGTACTGTTCGCACCCAGCCTGATTCTGATGGGAGGTAACTGCTTCTTTACGTCTGATCCCGTGAGGACAGCGTTCAGGTTCTAGCCTGAGGAGAAGGCCATACATTGCCCACAAACAGATAATCCCGGGGTGGTTGGGGTAATTGCTTGCAGTTGTGGTATGGCTTTGGAAAAGGCCTTGAAAAGGTGATGTATGTGCAGCTCCTGTTCAATATTGGTTTTAGAGCCTGCTTCACAGTGGGACTCTGTGTGGCTTAGATGAGCTGCAGGAGGTGGAAAGCTGAGATATTCCACGCTGGCTTTGTTCACCTCTGGTCCTCCCTTGCTGACAGTTAGCTAAATGTCTACATGGTAGTTTAGGTTAACAGCAGTGCAGCAGGGAGAGTTGCCCACCTCTTGTCTCTTTTAAACCAGTCCCTCCAACTGCACTGCCACAAAGCGTGTATTCAGAACAACGGCCCTAATCATAATTGTAGGTTTGTCTTCAGTCTGTCATTTGTCAGTGGGAGATTCTTTAGCTGTGAGTTTGCACCCACAATACTGGAAGAAAATATTTTTCTTATGAAACTTTTCATGTTGTTCACATTTTCATGTCATTATGACTGCCAAACCCATACGACTGCTCGGTTTCCTCTGCAATGGGGAATGCTTTATTTCAGTTTTAGATTTGCTGCTGCTTCACAATGATATTATGCCAACAGGAAGTCAGGATATGTCAAAAATATAGATTTTTCTGCAGGAATATAAAAAGTAGAACTAGATTCACTCTATTTCTATCATGGACTCATTTTGACTCACCTACAGTACCTCAGGAACCTGGCCCGTTGGTGTTTACACGAGCCGTGCTGCTGGACTTAATTTCCTGACCTGAAAGAAAAAAAGGGGCAGCAGTCTACTAAAGAAAAGTGATCCAATGAGCTTTTAAGCACCCTTAATGAAAGCAAGTCTTGATTCTTTTTTTTTTTTTTGAAGGTCCGGTTATCCGAGTCGTTTTAGTGCAAACACTGGCATGATTTGTAAGATCTGTGATTGGTTTGTATTGAAAGGAATGCTCACATGCTCATGTATTGACTGTTTGTCAGTGTTCTTGGGGACGTTACAGGACACATTTGAGTTTATTTATTTATTTAGGAACCTGTGATTAAGATCTAGTAATAATTCTTTACTCTGAATGGCTTTTATGGGACAGGTAAGTTTTGTGAAGGTGAGCTCCAGCCACATGCCACTGTTGAAGCATTAGTCTAAAATGAGAAAACTGGAATTAACATTGTCAAAGGAATTGTAATTTACATTCCTGAAAGTCAAAACACATACAGCATTTGCCAGCTATTCGCAAAGTAGCTTATAATGAAAGTGCAAATATTGATGTTTTTATTTCGAACATAGTCATTGCAATATGAAAGTCATTCTGCAAACCAAGCTGAAAATTAGGCTTATGTGAAGAAAAAATGTGCATTAATATGATACAGAGCGGTTAAGTTGTGAAGCGGAGATCTACCAGGTGACCACAATTGAATTTAAGGAGCGCTAATGGTCTCAAACTATGTCCTATTACATAACGGGATCATTATACATGGAGTAGTTAGGACTGGATGGCTCAGCTGCAGGGGGATGAGGTAACATGCCAACCGCACATTTGTGTCCCGCCGTTAAGCCGTTGGTTATTTTGTGGTCGCACCATGACGATGGCATCCGTGGTCTATAGCTTGTCTCTGGCAGAACGTGTCTTTGGTTGGCAGAGAGAAAATGATTATTGAAGCTGCTGATGTGCACAGAACCTTGTTTTTTTTAGGTGTACCTTTCCACCATTTTTGGAAAGTATGTTTTTTTTGTGTTAGCTTACTTACTCCACAAAGTCAGTCTGGATACCCTGACTTTGACGTCTCGATATTAACCTGCTTTTTAAATTCAGTTAAGTGAAAATTGATATATTTGACTCACGCACACAGTAACGTTCCACATCCAAATGCACATTCTCTACAAAGTCAAAATGTTAAGCAAGTAAAAAAAAACCTTTGCCCTAAGAGGGGCCATTTAGGTTTTCAGTAATTCAAACTGAGTTCAGCTAGTGTGTGTGTGTGTGTGTGTGTGTGTGTGTGTGTGTGTGTGTGTGTGTGTGTGTGTGTGTGTGTGTGTGTGTGTGTGTGTGTGTGTGTGTGTGTGTGTGTGTGTAGGACAGAGGTTTCCTGCCTACTCAGAGTGAACCTCCTCCTCCTTCCACAGTCTCCTCCTACCCCAACAAAATACAAGCAGTACTTCAGCTTGGACTTAGAATCCATCAGAGCGGGATCTTTAACCGTGGCTGCCACTCGTGTTGCCCCAGCCTCACACACAAACAGTAGGACAGCAGTCATCACACGCACACACTGATGAACATATGGAGTACTACTGGTTTCTCCTGTTCTGGATCTCCAGCCAGCACTTGGGTGAGTAAAAGGTCTTTATGGACTTTGTGTGTATCAAGATGTAGTTTGACTCTAGCAGCAACTGGAAAGTTAGAATGTGAGGTTCCACACAAGTGGCTGGAGTGTTTAGCATAATAAGCCACCTTTGTAGTTCCAGCTTAAATGAATATGTACAGTACAAGCATATAGTGAACTTTAACATAGAGTGATGTCTGAATGAGTGACTGTCTCTGTGAATGACATCATACCCTGGCATCTAGACCCTATATCGTGGTAAGAGGCAGGAAGACAGGGCTCAGTGGTTTCACTGAGGGATTTGTTGTCCTCCCCACAGTTACAGAGGTGCTCCATGTCTCATTGGAAGCAGACATGTTATTTTGTGAACTTCATGCTTCCTTTTTCACCGTCAAGGTTCCAGTGAGTGCAGACTTGTTGGTGCTCAGCCAGAGCTGTGGTCAATTACCAGTAAAATCACTGTAGCAGTAACACATCTACAGGATGTAGGAACGAGACCGTGGGTGATCAAGCCAGGTGACTTCTGACCTCAGAGCTCTAAGCAACACATACATGTAGATATGCAGTAGTATATAAGTATAGTACAGTGTGTGTGTGTGTATATATATATATATATATATATAGTAAGTATATAATGAAAAAGATGGCCACTCTGGATGTGGAGTCTGTGAAGAAAGAATTGATTTGGAAAATGTCCTTTCAGGTACATACAGAAGGAAACTGTGATTTAGTGCTGCAGCAATTGGACCAATGATCCCAGAAAACATTTATTACTTATTATATCAGTCATTTATCATTTAAGCAAATGCTATACTAAAAAATGACAACAGTAAAACGTGAAATTTTTGTGCCAGACTGAGTTGACAGGATAAAGTAAACAAAGCTCCTACACCTGTAGAAGGTGTTTTACAGGGGGATTCCATTTTTACTTAATGAGTGAGACACTCAGAAGCTGTTCTCGCATCATATCCATTTTTACTGGCAGTGCTTTTTTCATGCAATCCTCCATTATCCTAAAGTAACCTAAAGAATTACTGGATTCAACATTAAAACCTTTTCCGTCCACTAGAGGACCCTGCATTCTTCAGAATAAGCTGGTGGACGATCGTTACTTAATAAAATATCTGCAGTTGTTGTGAGTAACGTGCAGCTATGATGATGATGCAATGTATATAATGCATGAATGTCTGAGCCTTATTCTATATCTGTATAGAGCAGGTGCAGACCTGACTTGTAAGTCTGTTGTGTTTTCCCTTCTTATCTATCAGGGAGCAAGACTTCGTACACATTGAGCCTTAGTTTGATCCCTGTTAGCTCAGATGGTTACCACTTTCAAAACTGTGTCCAGTTGGCTGTTATTTTTGGGAACATCTGGTTTCAGATACTGTGTGCCTCCCACAGTATTTACACTGGCATAGCGTGATAGTGATAAAAGGTGCCAAAATGCTTGAAAGTATATTGTCTCCTGTCAAGTAGCTTTCCAGAGAAAACGATAATAATGCAAAACCACAACGGCAAAAACAGAACATTCTGTTGCTTTTGAGATTTAATGTTTTCTCTGTTCTCATATTTATTAAATCTCATGCTACTGGTCACATAACATCAGTCGGGTGAAGACACCAAGCTGCATCTACTAAATGCGTATACAGTAATACATATATTAGAACTAATAATGACTATAGATGAACAGTAGTATGAGGGTATCATTATGTACAGTATATTGAGACATCCTGAACCTTATCGTAATGTATCATAAAAAGTCTTATATTTCTATAGAAAAAGTCTCAAGATCAGCGGTTTGCACAGTCCAGCTGCTCCATGTCAATACTCTGTGGTCCGTTCCTGGAGAATCATACTCAGTGATCATACGGTAGCTCACTGTTCTGATTTTATATCACACTGCTGAAAGCCGCCTACTGGTTTCTATTCATGTCTCACAGACCTGTCTGTTCCCAACAATCTGCCGTCTGTCACCCGTTTTATGCTTCCCAATAAACTTTAGGAGGATGTTTGAAGGCAGGTTCAGAAATCAGCTGAACACATGAATCATTCCTACATCAGGAAATGAGCAATGTGAACAGCGTGTCAATATTTAGATGAAGGGTCTGCACAGTAGAAAGGTCCATTTATTTTAATGGAGCTTGTTGAGGAACAGAACAAACGGTCTATGGCTGCAGTTGAGGTAGAACCTATACATGGTGTATATGACTTCACACCGTGGCTGTCACCCCACTCTGTCACCACCCGCAGCTCCAGTACCATCAGCCACTTTCACATGCTAGTGGGAATACAGTAGATATTTGGTTTGCTCTTTGTTTAGACATCCCTAAATACTCACTAATGATCTAGTAGAAAATGCAGACAACTTCCCACTACACAGGACCAGGTTCATTCAAATGATACAACTTCTTGGTGTGTGACCGTTCACACAATGTTTATATTTGCATAATTTCAAACTGTGACTAAAATGAAAAATAGCTTGTTTATTTAATACTACTGTTTAGTTAACAAAATCTGCAGAAGTAGCTTCACCTGGAAGTTCACCCAGAATACTGTGAATCATTCTGACAAAATCATCAAAGACATCACTCCCACATTCAGATTTGCTGTGTGATTCATTCAGGGTCAACATTCATCCAGACAATCAGACTGTGTTTATCTCTGCTTGTAGGTGTAGACTTGTTGAAGTGAGAGTCGCTGAGAGAATCGATTTGGCTGAGAGGCATAATTACTAATGCTTTTCTAAAGGTTGATGAATATTTTGTTGCCTACTGAAAAAAATCTTGCACAGGCCTGAATAATTTGTAAAACACTCAACTCAAATGGTACAAATTGCTTCAAGTACATTTTTGGGAATTCTTGACATGAATTAGACAGTTATGCAAGCCAGGCTTTTGTGGTTCACATCATTACAAGTCAACCCAACTCTGCAACTGTCTTAAGTTAGTCATTCTTTGTGGGATCATTTAGCCTGTGTCGCACTTTGTTGAACATTCCTTCACTTCGTTGCTTACATTTAACTGTCTCACTTAGCTGGATGTGACCCCACAGACCAACAGATGGGAAGTGAGCAGTGAGTGGGGATGCTTAGCTCGAGGGATACAGTGAACCCAAAAGTGTGCAAACGAGAGAAGTGGGGGGGTTCTGTGCTTGTTAAAATCTGAGGCCTCTGCTCAGCTGTGCCAGTCAAGCTGTGAGAAAACACTTGATATTTAGACTGTGTTGTAAATTTAATTGTCTACAAAACAACTCCCCGTGTCTCACTCAACAATAAATAATTCACTGTCCTTCCTGCTTCAGCTTGTTTCTTGAATCTTAACACCTCAATAGATTTACTTTTGAATACCATGGTCTGTACAGTTTTACACTTAATCATTTAAAACTCAACTTGCTGAGTCCTTTTAACAATATTATTGCAGTTATAATTCTAAGATGATGTTTTTTCCAGATGCAGGAAATCGAATGGGATTGACCTGTATAGTGGAAAAGATGTATAAATCCTGTATAAACATCTTTACAGCTTGCCCTGGATGTAAATGAATCTGACTTATTTTGTTAATAGAAACCTTAATCTAGTTGCTGTCCAAACCTGACAAAAATCAGTTTGTGGTTGTTGCTTAATTTCCTAAAAATACCAGTTGTCTGGTTTGTGCCAAGCTGTTGGATCAACGCTTTTCTGGCTCTGTCTGATGAAGGATGTCAAACGTGACTGACAGCTCAGCTGCTCTTGGCTGGGACCTTAAAAGGGAAGTGTGTGTTTAGACTAGTGCAGAGGACAAACACACGCAGTACAGAGTAGACATTCTTCGGAGCATGTGTAAGGATGAGCTTGCTGCTGTTTAACACTTAGGCCAGATGTTGCTAATAGAAACGTCTGAGCACACACATCTGTAAGCCTGCTGGGACAATACCGTGTGCCCCTGAAGCTAACTGTCCTGTGTTGTCTCTTGTTTCTTTAAGGATGCCATGAATGCTTCAATATTGATACCAAGAAACACAAGATCATCAAAGGCCCTAAACAAGCCCAGTTTGGATACACGGTTCAGCAACATGTGGCTGCTGGAGGAGAAAAGTGGTAAGAAATGTTTATGTTTTATGTTCTGCGCCTGTTGAGAACCATATCTATGACTTTGTTTATAACATAAAGTAAAATCTGTTATGAGTAATATTTGCATATTGGACTGCAAAGCTTGTCAGCAACTGGAAAATATTCCGTATTGACATAGCTCTAACGTCCAGCTCCAACAAGAGTATTTGAATTACATCCATCTGTCAGTATTTTGAATTGCGATTTACAATATGTTTGTAGCTTCTGTAAAATTGCCAGACTTCACCTTAGTGATTTATGACTAATGTTAAGCGTTTAAGTACATCACAACTGTGAAACACATGCTGACAAGCTCCGACGCTGACAGAATGTCAGTGTTGGCAAGTAGATCTGTATTTACTGTATGTCAGGTTTGTAGTTTTTCTTTCTCAGAAGATCATGATCTACTGTGTGACTCCTCTGGTGTGCGAAATTTTCTCTGATTATTTGTGCTTGCAAAAACTACCTGCACTAATATTAGGCCAGCTGGCACCGTGTGGTAGACAGAACCGGTTTCAGGCATCTCCCAAAATCTAATCTCAAGAATTGTGGTACAGGAGAGCACTGCCAAGTTCCAGCTGTGCTTCTGCATGTGTGTGGTGTGTGGGGGGGTCATGTACTAAGCATTCATTTCTGTTTTAATATGCCCATTTTTTCTTCTGCTTTATCCAAATATTTGTGATGTTTCACTTCTAAGAATTATCTTGTGTGCAGTTTATTAACAAGCTGACTCTTTCTCTAGTCTCAGTTGTGAGACTAATGGCCTCTAAATAACTTAACCACCTGGCCATAGTTTTCACCCTGTCTCTTTAAAGCTTGAAACAAGATTGATTGTTGTAAAACGATGGTTAAAAGGCCATATCTTTCTTCACCGTACACCCACTATCACCTCCACATGCAGTAGATTACAGCATGATTGGTTTTACAGTACAGAAGGTAAACTTGTGCATCCACACAATGGAGCCTCATCTATTACCCAGCGTCCAGCTCAGTTGTTTAAACACTCACGTTTGCGTTTTCCCTTTTAGACCACACACACACACACACATCCAAACTCATAAGCTGTTGCACAAAGTGACCAATGTAAAAGCAGTAACTATACTGATATTGCTGGCCAACACTGATTTATTTTTACTGTCCCTCTGGCAAGCTATTAATCTTAGGTCGCCCTCAGGCAGAAAGTTGGACCTAGCAGAGAGCATTTTATTTATATAAAAAAAGCATAAAGTATTGCACATGGTGGTGAAATCACTGTATTTTGCTTGCCAATAAAATCACAGATCACAACGTCTGTTTAAAGCCTTAAAGTAAACAAAGCATGATAAACTGATTGAGAGTTGTTGTGGTGCTGTGGTTAATGACTGAGGTGATCCTGCTGTCACAAACACTCACTGACCAAATGTGCATATATGCATATGTATGCAAATATGCATTAATAAGCACCTTAAAACAGTCACCAACTAGTACGCAATGTACTTGTATTGGATAATTTCTCAAAAAGTCAATTATTGCTTTTTTCATTACACTTATCAGTTTTAAGCCAACTGATGTACATTTTAAATCTATAATAATAATGACTATCCACAGTACTGGGCGTCGGTGAGTGTTCAGTATGTGTTTATTCACATGCTCAGGCGAGGTTATCTGCATGTGTGCGTATGGGAGAGTGTGTATCTGACGCATGGTCTGACGGTTCTCAGCTGGACTAAGGAATGTGACAGAATCTGAGCCTAATAGGAAAACAAGCGGACTGATTAACATCATTATAAAGTAAAACTACACCGAAGTCCTGTATAAAACAAAGGATGGCTATTAACCCACTGCTCAAAGTCTCAGTCCCTGCAAATAAATATGTACGTTTGTGAGTGTGACCCGTTTGTTTGCAGTTTGCTCATTATCTTCACCCCTGAATCAGAGATGACTTGAGTTTCCAGAGCGTAGGGTTGCTGGTTTAGCTCCTGTGCTGACTCCTCTAGTTTCCCCTCCTCAGGGTATCCTTTTCGTTGATGTTTGATGATTGGGTAATACACAGACTATTAGTCTTGAAAGACCATGTTTCTATGTTTCACAGTATGACCCCCACTTTCCCCTCAAGTGGTTTCATCACAACTGAGGATTTAAATCGTTACGTTTACTGATGTTGCCCCTGAGTATTTGTGCCAAACTGCAGCACTGTCAACTTTTCCAGACTTGTCTCGTTTCTCAAAATCCTCAGCTTTGTGTTTGGATAGAAACAGGATCACAGCTGGAACGTGACGTAAAAAATACCTTTTATGAGCCGAACCTGAAGTCAAGACAGGCGTCCAGCTAAATGTAACAGATCCAAATTAACAAAGTAATCTTTGTTGATTTGAGTGAAATGTTCTTGGAGAAGTTATTTACAAGCGTTTTTGTGTATCTCGGATATTGAAACAATATGTGCAAAAGAAGGCTTATATTCATCAAGTTTGTTATTAACACTCAAATTGTGCAACTTTAACCATTTATGGCTTTGGACACATGCAGAAGTTCATACATCTTTGCCAAGTATGTCTATGACCACTGTTGATGAGCTACCAGGCTGAGGAAAGGCCACACGTCAGGAATGTGTAGTTCCATCTACTGTGCATTACGAAGCAGACGCTCCGTGGGGAGCTGAGGAAATGCTACATCCCGTTCAGCTGATAAAGTCCTTGAGTATTTAAACCTGATGGGCTCGTCAGACCTGCATACTTCAGCCACGCACCACAGAAGTCTCCACTTTTGATTTCCACTGTTTATTTTTCTACAGTTGTTCCAGGTCTTCTCACTGGAGACCTGACCTTTACTCCTCCGCTCAGTTACGAGCTGCACACCAGAAGGAACGACAGGGGCTCTGTGAAGTCTTTCACCAGTGGCCCTAAATAGTGTTTCTTTTATTTTACTAGTGTGAAAAGCTACAAAGAGCAGTGGTTTGAGACCTCCTGAGCTGGGAAGAAAAACAA
This sequence comes from Betta splendens, assembly GCF_900634795.4. NCBI lineage: Eukaryota > Metazoa > Chordata > Actinopteri > Anabantiformes > Osphronemidae > Betta > Betta splendens. Next base: position 2,416,287 of record NC_040883.2, on the reverse strand, counting down.
AGTTCACTCAGCATCTTCCACTGTGCTAATGTTTAGCTGGTATGATGAACGCTAATTTGCATTTCGTCCAAATGAATCCATCAGATGGTGCAGGGACAGAGTAATACTGGCTATAGAGCCTCACACAAGTGTCCTTTAGTCTTCTCTCTAACAAAAAAATTGATTTCTAAATCATCTCTGAACAAAGTCTTGTATAATCGTGTCAATGTCTGTGCTGCTCAATGCTGAAAGGCAAAGTTGTTATGTCCAATAAATAGCTCTGGAAAATGATTAAGTGATAATTATGGTTCCCTCAATTTATGAGGCAGCGTTACAAAAGAACACACATCCTAATAATACAGTACAGACGACTGAAATGTGATGAGCAAGCGTGACATTGGAGTAACGCAGTCATGTTTGGGACAAGGATGTGGTTTTTACAGCGTATATGTTTCTTCCTTTTGAGTATAAAAAACATTACCACATTAATAACAGCTTGGACTTGATGATGGCAGTTCCTCAAACCCTCAGATTCTGTAACGATGGTTGTAAGCGCATATTGGGTCAAGTAGTTTCCAGCCGTGAAGTGATAATGCACCTGGTGCCGCCATTTGACCCTAATGAGCTGGTGAACACGACCGTTGGTGCAGCCTCTGATTCAGACCTGAGGCAGACATGCAACTCAAATCAAACAATGGGCCCTTTTCATCAAGGTAGCTGTATCCTGACCTGCTTTCTTATGCCAGGGGACAGCAATAACCGGAGTAATAATCATAATATTAATAGCTATGAAAATATGAGCTCTGTTGGAACCCGAGTGGTAAAATGAATTCCAGAGTCTGTGAGATGTTAAAAGTTGGCCTCAGGAGCAAAAACACTGACGCTTACTTCCATATGAGCTGCTGTTTGATGTGCGGTGATGGGCTGTTTAAACAACATTTCCTCTTTACGTAGTTGCATCTGTGAAATGTATAACCATAACCAGTGCTCAATTATCTGTGTGCGTGCCCTGTATATGTCATACCTAATGTACACAGCTGCCTAATTCTACAGATAAATCCAGCAGGCCACATAACACCAAACAATGAACTCAGTATTCAGGAAGCAGGAGTTTGTACAATCCTACCACTTACTCAACCCAGTTTAAAAAAGTACAATAATTTATTCCTGTGATGGAAGACATAAAAGAATCTAGAGGCAACAGTATCTTTGAGAGCACGCTGCAGGATAACGACTTTTATGGCAACAGCAGATGGGTCCATTTGACTTTTGAAGTGAATCACTGTAAAACAGTCTAAAGCTTCTTTTTCAGTCTAAAGCATCTTTTAGGATGAACTCATGAAGCGTTTTTTCAAAGATCTGCTAAAGTGAATGCAGACTTTCTCCTGGTCTGACTGTCAGCTCTTATCTGCTGTTGCTAATTCATTTCATGAAATAGATTAAATACTACGTGTGAAAAACGGTGGCTTTGACAAAGTGCATACTTCAACAGCAACAATAACACAATAAATTTGCTTAAAATTCCCAAAACCCGTAGGATTCCCAGAGAAGTCATGCACATCGAGTTATGTCATGTGCTACGCAAGTGTTTCTTTGGGAGTTTGGAGCCATTTTTGAAACTGCAGGGTTCATGAGTCTAACCTATAAATTCTTAAACTGAAGATCTTTCTTTCTTTCTTTAATTGCGAGTCTTTGACCTAGAGGTCCATGCAGGAGGTTGGCCGATGTCTGCTTTTGCTATAAAGTGGTGTCGAATGGCTTCCCTTTGGGGCTCGGCTGATCTGGGAGTTATTTTTCTTGCTAACTGCATTCCCTGGGATTTTTTTCTGCACACTTGAAATTCCTTGTAGACCTACTGTATTTATCAAAGCAGGAGTTTAGGATGCACCTTTTCTTGAATAATACATGCTTTAATTCAGTCAAGATGTAACCTAAAGTGAAAATGCTGAGAACAAATGAACAAAGGTTTTAATTCTTTGATTATCGTCTGAGCAATAAGACATTATTTGCATTGAGTCTGGATATGTAGCTACTGTATTTAACTACTGTATATCAAATGATAAAATGGCACACAGTCAAGTAGCATGAAAGCATTTTCAACTGATCCTAGAGGATTGTCAGTGGAAACTAAAACAGCTTTAATTCCCTTTTTACGACATGTTATTCGGGTTTAAATTGCGCTTATCTCTAAAATGGATTTGAATTATGGCCCCCCCATAAGGTCTGTATGTCCCGAAGCTATCAGTCTGAAGCTAAATGCACCGGATGACTTTATATTCTCCAGTACATCAAGTCATCTAAAACCTTTTGTGTGACATTTATAAGACCTCACTGATCCCACACAGGAAACCCACCAAGAAGTCAAGTGCCTGACTGACTTCTTGAAAACATTCTGTCACCTGAAAAGAATGTCCACTGCTCTACAAGGAAAGTCTGATGCCTAGGCCGGTCTATAATAACAAAAGTCTCTGATTTTATTTTCTTAATTATGTGAGACAACTTTGCTGCTTTAAGTGTTCTAATGGGAACACCACTGTGCGATCTAAGGATTGTCGACCAACATTCCTGGGTAACTACTGTATATGTACTGACAAGGTAGCAAGACATTGCAAACAGCCATGCTCTGGACTCATTTGTTCCTCAGCTGTAATTACAGTGGTCATAGAAATAAAACTTGAAAAAAGAAAGGCAGAAATTTGAAGTCAGTAGGGTTCATGAGCTGTGGCTCTCGCTCTCTGCTGAGGACAGACTAGCGCTTTGATCAGCTGGTGGGTCAGCACACCAGGATATAACACTGGCTTGTAAAATAAGGAAGTTATTATTCATTGAGCAAAAATAAATGACTGGGTGTGACTGTGTGAAAGTGTTTACTGTATCTGTGTGAAGTCTAGTGGTCCTGGACAAAATATGCTCTATTAAATGTTCTCAGTTAACTTCTGTGTACACAGAGGTTTGAAACGGTTGATGTCAGCCCTGTAAGCACAGACTTCTTCCTGAGAGAATGAAACACCCCTCTTCTAAACAGAACCGAGGACGCGTCTTGTGACAGAGAATAGATGACACAAAGCAGGTTGTAATACTGATTGTAACGTTTGTGTCTTGCAGGTTGTTAGTGGGGGCTCCGTATGAAATGAACGGGCCGTACCAGACGGGAGACGTGTATAAATGCTCACTAAGCAAACGAGCTAACGGCAACGCTTGCTCCAAGCTCAATCTAGGTAACCGCTCTGTTTTTACACTAACAGGGACAATAACTCCTTGTGTGTTTCTCAGTCGGCGTCATGGTGGCATGTGCAAGACAGAAATGCGGTCACAATAGCAATAACGCCACGATTGGCTATTCTTTATTGGTTTATGTGTGCTTCCATATGTGAGCTGTGCCACACAGCTCGCATGCTTCTGCACACGCAGTACACACGTGTTGTGCTGGTTAGGTAGGCAATGAAACGTAGTCGACTAAACATCTACATCTGCCCAGACAGAAGTGCCAGATGCGGAATCTCCTGTCTCAGCTCTGAAGGATGCATGTGTTTAGGTACATGTTTTGGAGTGTGGGTATCAAATACTGTATCATCTCAATGAGATAAATTTTGCCTCAAGGAAGGATATCTTTGACCAACGTGTCAGAGCGAAAGGACAAGATGAGGCTGGGAATGACGCTCACATCTAACCCCAACGACAACAGCTTTGTGGTGAGAACAACTTTCGATTGATGTGTCTTCTTCAGATATTTGCTTTAGCAGTTTAGTAATAGCCTCTTGCTGCAGAATGTTTTAACCAACTAGGGCGACGTTTATTAAAATGGCAATAGTCAAAATGGAAAAACAGAACTTTCCCACAAGATTGCCTTTTGATTACACGGTTATCGTACCTCAGCTCTTCCCATGGAAGTTGTCTGAGCACTTGAGCCATAACTTTTCTAATGTGCTGAGGTGAATGCAAAAATGTTTTCTTTTATGCTTCAGGCCTGTGGACCACTGTGGTCCTATGAGTGTGGGAGCTCTTACTACAGCACAGGCATTTGCTCCAGAGTCAATGCAAGCTTCAAGTTCTCCAGGACGATCGCGCCTGCTTTTCAGAGTAAGAGCTAAAGAATCTTTTTCGACAAAGACTCATTGACAGTTCTTAGTGTTTTCCTAATTTATGCACATCTGTTTTCTCTGTGTTTGCTTTCATGATTAAGTTTCATCTTCAAATGTCTTTCAGGATGTGAAACCTATATGGACATAGTGATCGTTCTCGATGGCTCAAACTCCATCTACCCCTGGTATGAGGTGCAGGCTTTTCTCATCAACATTCTCCAGAAGTTTTACATTGGACCAGGTCAAATACAGGTGTGTAACAACGAAATCAAAGTTGTAGTTTGTACTGATTGGCTTTACTTCAAGGCCATAGAATATATACTATCATCACTGTGGCTCTCCTCTGGCAGGTTGGAGTTGTTCAGTATGGGGAGAAGGTGGTCCATGAATTCAATCTCAGTGACTACAAGTCAGTGGAGGAGGTGGTGAAAAGAGCACGCAGCATCCACCAACGGGGCGGCGAGGAAACCAACACAGCTCTCGGCATCAACGTAGCACGGTACTCGATCAGCAGCTCAATAGATGAGCAGCATTACTCCTCTCCCCATCCTCCAAGGCTTGTACTGAACATCAGCATGCTTTTCTAGTTCTCAGGCTTTTAAGCAAGGAGGCCGCCGTGGAGCCAAGAAGGTGATGATAGTGATAACTGACGGAGAGTCACATGACAGCCCAGATCTCCAGCAGGCCATTGAGGACAGCGAGAAGGATGGCATCACTCGTTACGCTATTGCTGTGAGTCTGCCAGAGCTACTATGGGATCTCACTTTATGAGCTTTCACTTGGTTTTCAGATGGCTAATAAATTTCCTGTGCAGCTTTGAAACACCATAAACATTAATGAGATGACCTCATGGAGTTTGGTTAAAGCGGGTCTCTAAAGAGCTACAGTAAGTTAAGAATTGATCCAAAAACACTGAAAGAGGTCCAAACATAAGCTCAGTGGAGGAGTAGTTTAAGGTGTAAATGATCCACTGCTGGGTACGCACAGAACCTCCCCTGGTGCGAGCGGACGCTTTGTTACTGGCCTGTGAAACATGACAGATTCTTAAAGTTGGTTGACATTCAAGTCATTTTCTTGTGCGCCGTGTGAGTGTCTGATGTTGTGGTCCCAGGTCCTCGGCTACTACAACCGCAGAGGAATTAACCCAGAGGCCTTCCTCAATGAAATCAAGTACATCGCCAGTGACCCAGATGACAAACACTTCTTTAATGTGACAGACGAGTCGGCGCTGAAGGATATTGTGGATGCTCTTGGGGAACGCATCTTCAGTTTAGAAGGTTATTAATCAATGCATTCAAGTTAAGCTTAGAATCCTACATCCTGTCAACGGCTGTCTGCGAAAAGTGACATGTGGCATAGACAAATATGAGCTGAGCTACAATACGACATGTTCACACGTTAATTTCAGTCCTGTTACTCTAAGATCATAGCTGTTGTTGGCAGGTCAGGTTTCTCTGTTTTCACTGTCGGTCTGAACTCTGGCTTGTTTACACAGGAACCAGTAAGAACGGGACTGCCTTTGGCCTCCAGATGTCTCAGGCTGGTTTTTCCGTTCACAATGTTGAGGTGAGACTGACTTCTGCCACCAGGTTGTCTCATAATATCTTTCAACATGCAGAACAACACACACTTTCTCAGTTTCAGGTGCATCATAACTTCTCCCCACAACATGCCATTTTTTCATTCTCTATTCCTCCCTGAGGTGCCTGCTGCATGGCCCCAAGAGCTTTAGGTCATCCTGATTTAAAGCCCCTGACAGAGGAGACAGACCTCTTTCCACTCTAACCATGCAGTGATGGGAAATGAGACACCACTTGTTCCCCAGGGAAACATATTAGCTAGAAGCTCGAATGAGACAGAGACAGTTTTTCTTCTGAATAGTTTATTTTTCCTTTTCGTTCTGACGGTCGTTTGGTTGTATTTACTGTAGGAACAGTTGCAGGTGCGCTGGCTTTCACCATGATGCGGCTGGAGGGGCCTTAGGAACATCTCATCCACGCTACCTACTAATTATACCAATTTCAGATTTCCATTCTTCTCTTTTCAGAGTCCTTCCAGATGCAAACACTTTGACTTTCCAGTTCACCTTCACAGTGTGTCAAGGGAGAAATAAATACATAAACTTATGATGCTCAATACTGTCTCCCCAGCTCCACTGTAATTGATAAGAGTAGGACAACCTACTGGAAAGAATGTCTGGGAGCAGCGGGTTCTGAAAGCCCAGGTGATTTGGCTAAATGTTATGTGGGCCAACTCTGAGGCTGATTGTGTCATATGCTGTACTATACAGACGTCACATGCATTAGCATGTATAGAAGCTGGCGTATGCATTTGTAAAACTGTGCAGCTTATAAAATATTTTTCACAGCACATTCCTGTTCTATGTGCGATGAACATGACTTGGTCTCAGAGTGTGTATTTACTCTCCGGACTTTTGTTGAAGTAGATCTACAGTTGTGGCCTGTTCCTCAACGAGGAGTTCAGGCTCATGCAGTCTATGTAACTGCAGCAGAAATAGGTCACTGGTTTATGTTAACCGTTTTGGGGTTTCATTCATTTGCCATGGAGACCATTTTGACCAAAACAGAGAACCACAATGGCATAACACTCGTGTCAGACAGTGACGTAGTGTAAGCGTGGTCAGCACTCAATTCCATCTCTCAGGAAGGAATCGCAAGTCTTCCAGCATATGCTGGAAGACTGGAAAATATGTTGTTGGCATAATGCATATGGTAAGAAAAAAATGAGGTCATTATGCAGAAAGACACTATAATTATAATGTCAGCGTTACAAAGAATGGTGAAACATGCAGACAGAAGTTACCGCCTCTTTTCCTCTTGGTGTCTGCAGCCCATTGCGCTTGGTGGTTTGTTTTCTTTGTTTAATAAGGAGGAGAAATACACACTGATCAGAATTTAGCAGTGATTTAATGACTGAGGTTGAGATTTATTTGCATACTGCGGCTTCTGTGAGACAGTGTTCTACAGCTTTGTGACTTGTTCAACTTGTGTTGTTAATTCACCAGTTGGAAGAGAACGAGTCTTGAATATGTGATGAAGTGTAAAAGGTTCTGTGATGCACCTTTCCTACAGGATGGCATTCTTGTGGGTGCTGTTGGAGCTTATGATTGGAATGGGGCAGTGCTGAAGGAAACCCGGCAGGGGAAGGTGGTGCCTCCTAAGTCGTCCTACACAGAAGAGTTCCCAGAGGAGCTGAAAAACCACGGTGCCTACTTGGGTGAGTCACACCTGAACTAATAGTTGGATTAATGTCAAGTATTCAGTAACTACTGTGCTTAAATCAGAACAGTTAAAAAGAGAAGCTACATCCTTATTAGAAACCTTTACATAAGTCAGATGTACAGTACAGCAGCCCAGTTAGAGGAGGTGTGTTAAAGCACCACCTGTCCGGTCTTCAGCTCTTCTCAATAAAGTGTTCCTATTGCTCTCATGCTCCTCGTCATCAGTCCACCTTTCTTCACCACCACAGATCTCTGCTCAAATCATCAGTGGTTTTCCTCTGAGCTGCCATTGGAAGCCTTTCTAGAACCAGTAGGAATATGAGGTGGGAGCATAATGCTGGACAGGCAAGCTGAGAAAATGGGATGTGAGGATCAGAGATGAAGGTGGAAAACTATACAAGACCAAGTGGAATTTTGTTTGTGGGGAAAACTGCAAAAAAACAGAAATGAAACAAGAAATCTGAGAAAGCAGAAAATTACGTACTTTGTATCTGGAGTTTCAAATCCTCCAACTGCAATAAATTTGCTATGAAATTTAATATTTTACTTTTATGTACTTTTAGTACAGAACAAAATGTTGGACAATACAAGTAGAATATGACCATCCGGAATTTTACTTGATTTATGCTCTGGACACGGTGCAGGAGGTGGTGAGAGAAGGGTCCTGGCTAAACCCACATCCATCGTGGACCAGAACTCTGACCCACTGGGGGATTCACTGTCTGCTCTGGAGCAGCTTCAGTAGCAGACTGATTCACCCTCGCTGTGTGAAGGAGAGATATCGTAGATCTTTCCTACCAACAGCGATCAGACTATGCAGTCAACACTGTTCACTTCCTCCCACACCACAACTGATAACCATCAGTGGTTATGTAGACATTTACTTTGTGCAATATTTGTGCAAAACTGTAAAATATTTATATTATATTTATACAATATACAATAACCCTACCTATTACTCCAATCTGCCTGTACAGTGTTGAATTGTGCCAACTCAACCTAAGTTGATTTGATTTGCTGCTGTACTTTTCATTTATTGCTGTACTTTACTGTGCCTATGCTGTTAAAATTATTTTTTTTTCCACTGTGGCCTTTATAGATCCATTTGTTAATAATATAATATTCTTCCCTTTTACTTTTGCATTAATCTTCATACGGGAGCAGAACTAATCATTATGTGTCTTCCATAACCAGGTTATACTGTGACGTCTGTGGTGTCAGCCAAACACGGCCGTCTACTAGTGGCCGGAGCTCCACGATTCAACCACACTGGCAAAGTCATCATCTTCACGCTGAAGAACTCAGGGAACCTCACCATCTTGCATTCCCTCAAAGGCCAGCAGGTAAATGTACAAGAGCATCTCCATTTAAACCTAGCTGAAGAAAAGCTCATAATTAAAGACAGTCTTCGTGTTCCACTGCATGGACAACTAACAGGGCCAGATGCTCAGAGAGCCCATTGTGGCTGACTACCATTAACTTGCCAGCCTGTTGACGATTAGCTAATAAGCTACAGCAGTTTACCAAGCAGGTGCTAAGATTAGAGCGTCACAAACAAACAGAGGGGTTCATACCACTTTATAGAGCAGACCACACTAGAAATGTGCTGAATGGGTACTTTAGTTACCTCAAAGACAGTTCCAAGAGATCCTAAAGGAAATAAAGAAAGAGCATCCGATTGAGCAGAACAGTGCCTCAGCCAGACCTACTGTACTGTAGGTACTCTGTAGCTTTGAAAGGTTTTTAAACTCGGGCGTATATAATTAAGGAGCATACACAAGGAAAGCATCACGACATGCAGGATTATCCATTGTCTACAGTACATGTTAGGTATAAAGTGATATATGCTGTGTATTACGATCACCGTTTCAGGGATGTGCTTGTGTGTTAATGACGGTTGCGCTGTACTTCCTCAGGCTGAGCCTAAAGTGATCCTGCAGCAGCCTTAAATTTTACCTTGTCAGCAACAGCTCATCCAGAACAGCAGATGTTTTCTTGAGTTGTAAGATTAAATTTTCTCATTCCCAAACTCTTGAGGAAAAGGCTTTTTATAGGCAGATGTTTCTAATCTGAAAATCAACTGATGATGTTCCATCTGCTCCTGCGACGGGTCCAGTCTCCATCTGTAGTCACAGTCTGAGCATGTACCAGCGCATCAGGACTCTGACCGCTTGTTTTGACACAGCACAGGCCACCATTTGCTAACAATATTCAAGTTCAAAGGCCTCTTTAGATCAATAGCAAAGCATTAAAACCTACTGAAATGTGGGTCAGCAAACAGTTTGTTCCAATCCACACTTTTATTAAAGCACCAATAATTTATACAAGAGATTACACATGTCAGGGATGACGGGCTCAGAACTGATGGTGAGCATATGTTCCTTTCAGATTGGCTCCTATTATGGAAGTGAGATTGCACCTGTGGATCTGGATGAAGATGGAATAACTGACAACCTCTTGGTGGCAGCACCGATGTTTTTCAGTGGAGGCTTGGAGAAGGGAAAGGTCTACATCTACAGGGTGACAGAGCAGGTAGGTACCATAGGAACTCAAACAACCCAGCCTCACACATACAGGCCGTAACCATTTGGACCAAACAACCCACCACGAAAAGCACCTGCTCAAACTCCAGTCTCTCCCAGTAGTTATACACCCGTCAGGTCTCTGGTAGCACACACTAAACCAGAGCCTGCTGCTGTCTGTCCACCGGTAAAACAGTGACATGCTACATGCAGACATTTGACACATGACCTTGTCCAGAACAAATGTGAAGAGCGAGTGAGCAACCTCTGCCATGCCAGTGTGCAGATGCTGTTGAATGTGTAGGATGAACTCAACAGGAAAGTATTCTGCTCCTTTTAAGCCTGTTTCCAGCGAACCATTTTAGAGGCGAGAACTTTATTTAATAGAAGGAAATTTCCAAGTGTTCCCGGTCTGTCTTGCTCATTGGAATAATAAATGTCTTCAGCTGTTGTGCATCCACTGAACAGGGCTAGTGGAGGTATTCACATATGTAGAGTGGCCCAAACCACATCACAGGTGGCAGGCTAAGCTTTAGTCAGAAACACAACAAAGATGGAAACAAATCACTCTTTAAAAATGTCTGTCACCATTAGGACAGAAATACCACATGTGCAGGGTAATTAATAATCCTGATGTGGGTGATTGAGGTGATGCTTAGATGCTGCTCAGCGATGTTGTTCTGGAAAAATATTAAAACTTGGACACACTGGTTTAGGAATATGTCCCTGTGGTTATAGAGAATATGATACTGGGGGTTAATATGGTGCCATCCGCAGCAGAATGGGAACTCTGATGCTGCTCTCACAGCCTTTGCTTCAAAAGATATTTGCTTTTTGTTGCCGTTGCCTTTGCTTTCAGAAGAATGCCTTGTTTTAATTAATGACATACTGCAGCTGCATGGTAGAGTTCTGCAGTCACAACAAATAATTGCTCAAATGTTTAAGTAATTTTTAGTTAAACACTGAGCTTTCAAACTAATCTAAAGCTAAATAAAATCTCAGCAGCTGCTCAAGAATAAAATTCCATTCACTGTATAGAGGTTGTACTTTTAACTCACTCCAGAGTCTCTGCAGTCTGGTTGTGACCCTCTGTGGCCTCCTCACAAACCATATGTTTCAAATTTTAAACTGTGCTCTATGTATTTTTCTCCATCCCCCATTTTCTATTAGTTCCTTTTTTTAACGCTGCACACATCAGGTAGCTCGGAAACAAAAGCGACCTTCTTAAATCAACTCCCAGTTCAGTTATTCAGCTGAAAAAAGCCATCATCATGTTTCCTTTGCCAGCCTGAAATCATATTACAAACCCAACAGTGATGCCAGGTGGAACAATCACATGCACGACTAGTGATGGACTCGAGTATTTGGCCCCATTTGGACCAGAATGCTTTTCTTGAAAGGTTTTCCAGTCGGGCATTTGCTTTCAAAGACGTAGACATTTTCCATCTGACCTAACACTTGCTGAGAATAGAACCTCAAATAAATATACCAAAGCTATATGGCATTCTTTAGCTTCTCGTAATCCAGATGTAAAATTCCTCATATTCTGTTGCCAGATGTTTAAAATATTCAAGTAGAAAAAACACATCAGCTGATGCGAACAGATAAAAAAATTAACATAAATGCTTTTATCAATGTTGTAAATGTTATATTTCTCTCTATTAGTCTCAGAATAAGACAAAAACATAAGTTTCTACTTTAAGTTTTTGTTTTTATTTTTAGACCCAATTATTATTATGCTCCACTTCATCCCTTAGAATCGCTTTGTCCCTGAAGGCTCGCTGGAAATCCATAACGGCGTCCAGAACGCTCGCTTTGGCTCTGCGCTCGCTCCAGTCCCTGACCTGAATGGTGATGCCTTTAATGACTTGGTGGTGGGAGCTCCCCTGGAAGACGACCACAAAGGAGCTATTTACATTTTCTTCAGCCAGCACAACAGAATATTGCGCAAATACAAGCAGGTACGGTATGTTCAACTGGAGGAGTTGAGTTCAAATACAGCAAAACACAGTATGTGTAGAGAAACACGTTTTTGTAATGTCTTTCGCCCATCAGGCAGCTGTTGTGGTGATCTTTGTGCGTGTTCTCAGGTTTCTTTCTCTGCCTGTTTCTCAGAGGATAGCAGCTGTAGATCTGGCTCCTGGCTTGCAGTACTTTGGCCGCAGCATCCATGGCATCATGGACATGAATGATGATGGTTTGGTGGACCTGGCAGTGGGTTCCCTTGGTGCTGCTGTTCTCCTTTGGTTAGGATTTCAATCAGTTGGTAACATCCATGTAATGTACTGTTCTTACTGTAAACTTAAAGGCACTACTGGTATGATTTACTCACTTACCTGTAGTCTATGTTTGCTTTGAGAGGGATTCATATTTTTTGTTCTAGATCACCAGTGGTCATGGCTTGTTTTAATCTGTGACCCCTCTGTGCTCTCTCAGGTCACGGAGTGTTGTCCGGATCTATACCGCTGTCCGGTTTGAGCCCAGTAAAATCAACATCTTTGTGAAGGACTGTCAGAGAGGTGGCAAAGACGTGACCTGCATGTCAGCTATTGTATGTTTCAACATCACGGCTAGGACGGCCATTCCCAGCACACAGGAAACAGGTAAACCAGAAAAATAATCCACTTTAGGAATCCCAGTTAAGCTTCCTTTGAATGATGTTTTCTCAATGTCATCAGAGCCTGTTTTTCTAAAACAAACACAAACCTTTAGTTATTAAACTGACTATTAAATTAAACTGACTATTAAATCTATTAAATTTTTGCAATATAGTTCTGCACATTTTTGGACTCCGACTGAATAGAAATTGCTCATATTAAATGTGAAAAGGCCTCTGGACAGTTATGCTTCACTCCCTGGTTGGAGGAGACTTTTCAGCATGTGGCTTCCAGTAAAAACTGTGATGGCTCCTGCCATTTAGAGCGGCGCCAAAGCAAAATGTTTCTTTAGTAGCAGTTAGAGATTCAGATCTCATGGCTGTTTTTCCGCCCAATGCTGCTGCTTCAAAGCTGGCATATGTGAGCCGCCCTGCTGCTGTGAAATGTTCTATTTATTGTGCGAGTGCAGGTTGAATCCATTATTTGAGTTGTTTCTAAGTCTGTGCTGGTGATGACACCTCATAGATAACTCAGTGCAGGGTTGTGCCCGGCGCAGGAGCCCACCTGCATAGAGGTTCAAAGTTCCCAGCTCACAAATTTGTTTTAAGAGGTACAGTAGCAGGGGGTAGTTTCACAGTGTATCGTGGGGAGGAAGCAGAGGTGTGGGTGTAACTGTGTTGTGAAGTAACCTCGTGACCTTCAACATCTTTAACAAATCTATCAAAGGTGCCAAAACAGAGTGAAGAGGAATTGAGGGAGTTATCTGCTCTGCCGTGGCTTCATACAGGGGAAAACCTTCATTCAATTTTCCTCCTATTTTCATGTCTGACTAGTAATACATGGCAGATGTGTTTGTCAGGTTTGTGGCAATAAATGGTTATAGTCTGTTATATTCAGCTTAATCCTATTTACTGTATTTAAATGTCTATTTACAGTATTTGAGAGTGAAACCTTCAAAACAAACACACAAGTAATTAATTTATAGATGTCCTTCATTTGGAGGAACTCTGTGATGACGCAGGTTTAATGTAGCATCAAAATGTAACTCTGTACCTGGAAAAGAGAAGTTACTGTAGAATACTAACAGCAACTCCTGATGCTTTCTTTCAATTATTCTGCCCTAATTTAAGTAAGAACTGAAGTTGTTGTCTCATTTTAACACAAATAGAAGCTGCTTTAGCACACAAGTCTAATTCCTATCTCTGCTCCTGGCGCATAGGCATCAAATATAATGTTTCCTTCGAGGAGAGACGTTTCAATCCACGGGTCATCCTGGACAACCCAAACAAGCTGCAGACCCAGAACCTCACCCTGTTTCCTGGAGAGGAGACCTGCGAACACTTCTATTTCCACGTTATGGTGACCAGGCTAGAAAACACAAAATACCCTCGACTTCAAACAAGATCATGATGATATAATGTTTATTACTCTTTTTAATGTTTCCTATTAGGAGACCACAGATTATGCAAGGCCGATAGTATTTTCTGTAGAAGTCGGGCTACAGGATCCAAGCCAGGGACCTGTTCTGGACGACAGCTGGCCTACTGTTGTGAGGACTGAGGTGAGAGATTATTTGGTCTCTACCTAAACACTTGTCCATAAATGGTTTGGTTCTGTCAGAGTAAGAATAGGAAATAGAAGAGGAGAACTTTATTTGAACAATGAAAGCGTTTGACTTTCGCCAGCTGCCGTTCTGGAACGGGTGCGACGAGGACGATCGCTGCATTCCAGACCTCGCACTGCAGGCGATGACAGACCTGATGACTCAAAAGTAGGTAAACACATCACAGCAAAGACACACTAGGAGTAAATAAACTAAAGGGTCCTGGACTGGTCTTTAAATGAAGTTTCACATCTTCCCTGCTTCCCAGTCACTTTTGTGCACAGCCTGTGCAGTCTTCTGGTGTTTTCTGCCGCCATCAAAGTGAACAAGGGGCAGCAGAATCTCTGCGGGTGCTCGAGGCGAACAGGAGGCGGATGGTGGTGGACGTCCGCCTGGAGAACAAAGGAGAGAATGCCTACAATGCTCGCCTCAACATTAGCTACACGCCAAACCTGCGCTTCTCCAGCCTTATAGTGAAGGTCTGTGATCACCGCAGTGAAACCAGTGAATTACTATAACTCTAAAAAACGCAGTGCAGCAGATGAAATGAGGTGACGGTGCTGTTATTAACATCTAGACGGTTGTTGTTTGACCCAGGACAACTCTGACGTCAAGATCGAGTGTTACATCAGAGACAAAGGCAGAAATGAGAAACTGTGTAACGTCAGCGCTCCGTTCATGAGAGCGAAGAGTCAGGTGAGAGAAACACACTCTGTGAACACATCTTGATTAGGTCATGATTCTGATATTTTCCCACATTACATTTTAATTTTATCAATTCACCAAAACAGATCTCAGGGCTCTAGGTGATAATTAAAGTCAGAAAGCAGATGCAGATCTTTCCGTCAGTGGGAACTTTACTTATATTGGCCTTTTCAGGCTTGAAAATGAGTTAAGATGCCTAACAAATCTGAAAAATACAAAACTCTATTTGTCTGCAGTGCAGTCTGAGCCATATCAAAGCTTGTATTGTGCTGCTGTTCCAGAACTGAAAAAACATTCAGACCGACCGCATCAGACCACGGGGCCCAAAACACACGCTGCAGCCGTTAGACGAGCGCGACAGGCACCCCGGTTAGAAAAGAATGAAATAACAGGCACATGTTTGGACAGAATGCATCCATTAGTCATCTTTAGATGAGCATCCTGTTCGGTTGCAGGGTCAGTGGAACATTCATCCATTTTTTCATGATCATGTCATACAGTGTGAATTGAAGTACTATTGTAAGATTTACTATCAAAAGTCTAAAAATAATTTCTTGATTTTAAGAAACAATACTGTGAATGAGCCCCACTGTCTGTTGCTTAGCTGAGTCCCAGGTGAGACTGTGTGGACGACACCACGATGTACTTCTTCTCTCATCTGTTACTGATTCTCACTTGAAGCTCTGCTCTTTCCACAGGCTTGTAATGTCAACAATATTTATGAGCGTCTGCGTTTCCAGAGCACTTTACAGAACGGCATCGTGTTTTATTTAAGATGGAAAGATTTAGCAGAGAGAAAGAAAGAAAGAAAGAATTAGTTTGATAGAGAAGACACTGATCGTACGTCAGATGTGCAATTAAAAGCTACTGGAGATTATACTTAAGCAGTGTTTTCCACTGCAAAGATGCAGATGCCCAGTCTGTGGACAAGTAGGGATGACATGAAACTTCCTGACCACGTCATTATTACAAACAATAGTTGTGTCCTGGGAAACGAAAACATCATCACGATGCTGCGCAGAGCTCCTCAGCAACCGAAGCAGGACGACCGGGGTCACCCTGAATCTGCACGCCGTGACTCATCGGAGCAGCATCCAGAGCCACAGCGCTGATCTGCTCGGGTCGAGCGCCTTTTGAAATGTGGCACACATTTAAACAAGGGAGATTGTACGTCGGTGCCGCTGCCAAACCAGCGCAAACTGCTGTTTAGCTGAAGGAAAGTAGGAACCTCAAGGCTTTTTAAATAGTCGGGCCTGTTTTGACTTTTGTGCCGCTCCTGACCTCTGTGACACCAGCATGTACTGTAAACCTCAGCGCTGCTGCACAGTGAGGTCTGTGAGCTGTGTACATGTTGGTGGGGACCACTGTTTGCTTTTGTTTTCCCCTACATGAACAAACACTTGGAAAACTGGCTCTAATTAATTGCTGGGTGACTGACAGTAAGTGGGGTGAAAGGATGTGGGCAGACTCCAGCCCAGAGGAGGAGGAGGAGCTCCGTGCTCAGCTATGTCCCGTCGCCACGGGCAGTAATGTCTTCCAAACCCATAGCGCTCGCATGCGTGCATTCCTCTGTGCGTGTCAGCCAAACATGCTGGAATAAAAATGAAGCTTTCCCTTCGTTACGAAGCAGAAGGGGGATGATTAAATTAACTGAAAGTAGACCATCCTCCCTCCGTGTCCAGTGTGTACCATGGCTGCGGTCTGTCCAGGATGAGGCGTCTATACGGGGGTAAACAGTAAACCCCGTCATGCATTTCTCTCTGGTCCAGCGGAATCCGTCAGGATTTCATTACAGCGATGAAGACTGTAAACATCGTTCAGCGCGGCTCCTTCTGCTGCCAATCATCTCCTCTCCCCACACTCGGATTCTTCCTTTATTTTTGTTTGGAACGATGCACGTCGTCTTCTTCCTCTCCTCTGTGTTTCACTGTGAATGTGCTTTTTGCTGGTCGAATTGTATTTAGAGCAGTGTCCTCGCTAAAGGGAAATTCCCTGGCTCTCCTTAACCTCAGGCTGCCTGAGGTCATAGCTCAGACTTCCAGCAGGTTATTGCAAGCTTGAGCCCTTAATCCCTAATGAGAGGTCTTGTATATATATTCATATACAGTTGCGTGGGAGTCTACAGAAGCTTCAGCTGTACGACGTGCAGTCTAAATTTAAGCTTCTTTTCTGTGCAGGTTTTATTCCGTCTTGAGTTCGAGTTCAGTCGCACGGTCTTCCTGGAGCACGTGAGGATCGTCCTGGAAGCCAGCAGGTGTGAACTAATCTCTGGATTTACAGTGACTGACGTCTGATCACGTAACCTGCAGCTTAGCCTCCTTCACTGATGTTGCTCAACCAAGATAATGAACCAAGAAGCAGCTTCATCATTAACCCTGGATAAAATGTTGCAGCTGCACTACATTTTTCAGTATTAGCATCATTGCTTGTGTTGTTTGAACATTTGTCTTGTTCTCAGTGATGGCGAAGATCGGAGCACAGCGGACAATTTCAAGGATATCTATTACTCACTGAAGTATGAGGCGGACCTCCTCTTCACTAGGTCTGTCAGCATCTCACTGTCTTACAAACACTACAAATTGCTCAAGCACTTTATTTATGAAAGCATTAACAGGGAAATACCACTAACAAAAACAAAAGGGTTTGTGAAACTACCAAATCAACATATCTGAGTGTGTCTTTTACTGTTCGCTTCTTCATTTTCACTTCCAAAGGGATTCAAAAACAACCCAGTATGAGATCAAACCAGAGCTGTCGCTGGAGGAGCCTGGAATTATTGGTCCTCCTTTCAATTTCACTTTCCAGGTACCAAAATTGACTTTATTCATCTGTGTAGGAAGTCTGTGCTTGGAAAGAATCTTCTCGCTGTTATTTTGCTCATGCTCCTCAGATGCAGAACCTCGGCTATTTCCCAGTAAAAGATCTGCAGCTCAACATTGATGTCCCAGAAATGACAAAAAATGGGAACCAGCTCCTTCAGATATCTGACTTCTATATTGACCAGGTGAGTTCATCAGCTGCTCCCTTCATTACAGAGCTACATCTTATCATCGTTCTATTTCAGCCCTTGTGCAGTTGCTAACAGGCATTTTTACTCTGCCGTCATGTCACACCTCAGAGGGACGGTTCCCACTGTTTACCAATTCAGCACATTGCACAGAGCCGCGCGTCGCCTGAGGACCTTTCACGCTTCTCCCGCTTAGTAAAGAGCACACGGACCAAATCTATTTCCACAGAACAGATTATCATTCCACACATCGCTCAAAGGTGTTTGTTTTGTTCACGCAGAACCGATCCAACACCCTGTCTCTGCCCATCCAGTGCTCCATCAACGTGGCCTCACACCGGGAAACTGCAGTGAGGATCGCAGGAACCCTGCGGATAGACACGCTGCACGCAGTGAGCGTCAGACCCAGAACATGCATGGCCAACGTCACTTCACTCATGCAGCCTCTCCAGCTGCTTGTCTGCGTTAACTCTGCACTGATGACAGCTTTGTAGTCCTTCACTGCATGTTTTCATTCCGTCCGCAGCTGAAGTTCAAAGTCCTGGAACTGGTAACCAGTGCATCGGTGGAGCTCCCCACCTCCAGCCCCATGTTTTTACATGAAGAGAGGCCTGTCAGACATGTGAGTCAACAACCGGCAGTATTAGTGTTAGCAGTATGAGCAAAGTGAGCTGAGAAAGGTCGCCTTTTACAAAGTAAAGTTAAATTTGAACGCGTACGGTGGTGTAATGTCTAAAGAGGCCCAGCATGTGCGATTTGTTGCTGTGAACGCTTCATAAAACCGGTCAGGGGCTTCTGTTACGACGTAGTGGGGCAGATTCACACAGTAGAGGTTGGTGGTGGAGCATGCGTGCTGTGTGGTGCTCAGGGACCGAAAGGACCAGCAGCACAACATGTAAAAGAGTGAAGGCATGCACTAAGCTGTGCTGCCATCTGTTGGCCGGTCAAAACAGACGATCAGCAACACGGCGTACGATCGTGTGAGTACTGATGTCACTGATTCTGTGACGAAGCAGATTTGAGGGAAAAACTGTAGTTTTTAGACCAAATCCTGAAAAATGGCTGACTCATTGATACATACAATTCTTACACTTTCATTTATTATCAATAATGCTGTATGTACTGCATGAGTGATGTGCTAAATAAATTCAGTATATGTAGCTCACAACACTACATGATGACCAACAGCATTATTATCAGTAGTCCTGTCTGAAAATGAATCACAGTGTATCTTGTCATCTCATTTTGTCTGACAGATAATACTAGAGATCAGAAAAGGGAGCGATTACAGAGTCCCCACCTGGATAATCATCGGTAGCATGCTAGGAGGGCTCCTATTATTAGCCCTGCTCAGTCTCGCTCTGTGGAAGGTAGGTTATTGTGTGTGCTGCATGTTTTACTAGCAGACTAAAGCTTTATTCTTGTTTCAAGTTCAACACTCTCATTGTTTATTGGGACCAGACTATGCTGACAGGAATATACCGTATAAGTTAGTTGTTTGTGCCACAGAATATTTAATTTCTATCTAGTTGGACTGACTCCTAGTAGTAGAGGATGAGGTAAAGCTTGTTAAATAAATGAATTAATTATATCTGCTAAACACAACTGCTACTAAATTTTAGTGACGTTTCTCCTGTTTCTGGTCCAAACCCACCAACTGTGGGATGCTTGATGCAGAGCGTTTGTAATGTGTGCAGCCGTAGCTAAAGCTGTCACACTGGCAATAAACTCCAGACAATAAACCTGGTCCGATGCCTCCTCCCACGCAGCTCGGCTTCTTCCGGAGGCAGCAGCGGAGAGACGAGGACGAGCAGAAGGCCAACGGGACGGCGGCCGAGGAGCGGTAACGCAGGCTACGGGCCCCCAGCACACGGCCTCTCCACAGGGGACCCAACACTCAGGGACCGACCCGCCTCCCCCTGCTCCTCCCGCCACGGTGGGACCGCATGGACAGCTGTGCATGATCGCTCAAGCAAGGTTTGGTGCACTGGATCTGTCCCAGGCCACGAGGCCGGGCCCTGAAGACCCAGCACTGTCACACACGTTTCACTCCTGCACTGTTACGGCACCAGAGGCTCTGTACGCGCTCCACTGGTGCCGACCCGTCGCACATCGGAGCGCTCCTGGCTTCAGGCAGGAACTCTGGTGCTTTCTCTGGCTGTTTGAAAGGAAGAACAGGACAAGCTTCGATCAATGTGTCACAGGAAGTTCATGCAGTTTGCCTCTAAGTTAAATCCGTCTCTTCCCACTGTATTTATTTTACTCTTTGTATTTTTATACAGTTCATTAAAAACCTCGAGGGCGTTCCTCCGCTCAAAAGCTACCGCAGTTGCATTTCTAATACTGTGTATTCAGTTTGTTGTTTAAAAGATTTTATGCAACACATTCATCTGACTTGCAGAATAATTTATGAATAAACAAACCTAAAGTCACCAGAGAACAGATCAGATTCATGGTGTTCTCGTAGAAAAACCTTCTTTTCCTTCATTTTTAACATTATTCTCCTGAAACATGCGGAGGTTTTTTAAACGTTTGATGCACTTTTACTTTGTACAGAATTAACTTGAATTGTGTAAATAGTCAAGTAGTTTTTTATAACCTTTACATATTATGATACTTTTAGGATTTATGGCATTACTTAATTGTAACTTAAGCAGCGAGACTAAATAAACAAGTTGACTTTGTGGTTAAACTTGTTGCCTTTTACCGTTTTCCGCCTCGGAGCAACGGCCATGCATCAGACACCGCTGGAAGCATTTGGGGGATTTTAATTGAACTGTTGGTCCATCGCCGCGAGGACGAGTGAATGTGTAACGCTCACACTATGCCAGCGCCCTCTGGGAGCTCAGAATGAATGTGTGTGTGTTTTAATTTGATAGGGTGTGATCACCTGTACGACACAAGACAAATTAAACTTGTTTATGTTCTGTAAACTGTTACGAATGTGTGGATTCATTGAGCGTCAGTAGTGATGTCGCTATCGGTTTGTTGAGGCTGCAGTGCAGAGTTGTCGACGTCCATATAATGTAAGGGTTGCAGGTTTGATTCCAGCCCACACTGCCAACCTGTCTGCCACTGGCATTGTTACAGTGTAAGCATGTCGATCTCTTGGGGGAAAATTAAATAGTTGCATTTGCCGACGTCCTGACAAAACAGAAAGCAATAGGAGATAAACAGTCAATCCCTCAGTGACGCAGCTTCTGTAAAGACGCTGCAGGACATTTAAACATATTTGTACTAAATGGAAATAAAAAGGCTCCGTTTGGAACAGCTGCCTGAATGTGGTCCATGTTCTGTTACTGTAGTGCAGCTTAGACGCACGTGTGCAGTATGTCACATGCACGCGTGTAAGTGTATGTGCAGATATTCTCTGTTCATGAAAGCATTTGTGTGAACGGGTTAACACTTACATCAGATTCATCCTCCAGGAGCAGCTGCTTAAATGAAACTCATCTGTTTCCGACGTGGAACGACTGCTGGACTAAATTCCTGTTCATCTCTACCGACACAAGCAGCCTGAAGCCACCCAACGTTTGCTGCTGCATATGTTGTCCTGTTGCTTTGACCGGCCCCGTTTCAGGATCTGCCTTTTAGTTCACCACTAAAAGATTCCTGCAGGAGGTGTTGATGAGCTGAGGCTGTAGAGGCGCATATACCGAGGAGTTTCTTAAGGCCTTTATGGAAAATGTGTAAGGATTTAAATGAGGTTGACCATAGAAATGACACAGACCGATAACACGAGCTGGTGGTAAAGCAGCACTTGAGTCGAGCAGTTTGGACTCTGGCTTCCTGCAGCTCAGACAGACCACATATCACTGAAAGCGCCTCCGGGCACGAACGGGAGGACGGCCGGGGACACGCAACACAAGCTGACAGCATCCAGCACCTTCACCCTGGAGACTCCCTCAGCCCAAATCATGAATCACTCAAACAAGCCTCTGCGTGCGACATTCACCCGTCCTCTGGGCCTCGTCAGACAGACGCGCGGCGTCGTTAGCAGCAGGGCTGCAGGCAGACGCTCAGGACCTGCGGATGTGACGCGTTCCCGTAAAGATTGGAGGCGTCAGACTCGAGAGCAAAGCATCTGTGTGCACCTGCTCAGACTGGCAGGACGACAGGTCCTCTGTCACCGGGACAGGCGTTCAGTCATTTGTTGAGAATGAGAGCAAATGAAAAAGACAAACCACTGGCGCTCATGGAAAAGGGTGATTTATTTGAAGACGGGCTTTTCAGGCTGTACATGAATAGAAAAGGTTGCAGCGTTGTTTTTCCTTTTAACCTTTATTACCGTTACTTCCTCGTCTCCTGCGTCCTCAACGTATCTTGTTTGCTCATAAAATGCCATAAAAGCTTTTTTTCACAGGGCACAAATAAAATCTACAGGTAGCTGCATTTTAGAGGAGAGAAGTCGCTACACTTGACAATGACATGATGCGCAGCTGCGTGTCCTTCAAACACCAGGGAGCTGGAATTACGCACGACACATCTACACGTCTACTCTGCCTTCGCTGAACTTAAATTAGCGCTTGTGCTCCGTCACTTTGGAGCTCGTGGAGCCTTTGCGGTCTATGATGGACAGCGAGTATTCTGCGCCGTCCACGACCTGCAGAGGCGCGACTCCTCCGGCTTCTCCGTGCGTAAAGGAGCGCGTCGGGCAGCGCCTGCTGGAGGACGGGGAGCCCCTCCACAGCAATGCGCTCAGCAGCTTCCTGATCTCCGGCCTCATCAGGCAGTAGAGCACGGGGTTCAAGCAGCTGTTGGCGTGCGCCAGGCACACGCTGACGGGGAACACGTACGTGTGCGCCATGTAATAGGCTTTGTCCCAGTTGACCGCGTTCAACTTCACCAAGACGCCCCAGAACGTGATGGCGTGATTTGGCATCCAGCAGCAGAAGAACGACAGAACCACGATAGCGACGGATTTGGTGACCCTGGATCTCCGCCTCGGGTTCCTGCTGTCCATGCTCCGCTGTCTGACGTAGTGCAGCAGCATCAGGTAATTCACGCACACGATGAACATGGGGATTATGAAGGCTATGAGTATTTTCTGGATGTGATACAGGGCGAGCCAGTCATGTCCCTCGGGGAACCTGAGGAGGCAGAGCTTCTCTCCAGCGACCACGGTCACGGTGGAGAACACGGCCGTGGGAGCCGTGGCCACCGTCGCCGCCACCCACAGCAGCGCGCACACCCACCTCACGCACCGCGACCTGCTGTAGTGCCTCTTCTTCAGAGCCGAGGCCACGGCCAGGTAGCGGGTCACGCTCATGGCGGTGAGGAAGAACACGCTGGCGTACATGTTCATGACGGTGATGGAGAGGATGATCTTGCACATGGCGTCTCCAAACGGCCAGCTGAAGTCCTGCACGGTGTCCACGGCCCAGAAGGGCAGCGTGAGCACGAACTGGAAGTCCGTCACTGCCAGGTTGATGATGAACACGTTGATGGTGGACTTCTTCCGACCTTGCCTTAACCTCATGAGGAAGAAAACGAGCAGGTTCCCCACTAAGCCCACGGCGCAAACCACGGAGTACACCACGGAGATGACGATCCTCAGGATCGGGGTCCCGTCCGCGCCCACGTCGATGTCTTCGAAGTTGAATTTCTCGTCTGCAGGTGAACTTCGGTTCAGCCCCCCGCTGTGGTTAAACGTGTCGTCCATCTTTACGCGTGGGCACCCGGAGCCGTGCCAGGCCACGTGAGCGCGCCTCAGCCGTGCGAGCAGCGCGATGCCCCGTCACATCGCTCTGGATGACAGCGGCGCGCTGTCAGCCTTTATAGAGGCGCGCGCTCCTCTGCCGAGCCGCGATTGGCCGCGTGAGACGTGACAGAGAAGCCGAAAGACCCAGTGAAAGACGGGACGATGCAGGATGTCACGGGAGGACCGGAGGCTGGGTTTACGCCGGACGGGCTCCACGTGGCGTGGGTGTGTGGCACCTGCGCACGGGGCAGTGCGTAAAACGAGGTCCCGCTCCTGTTTAAAGATGCAGCTGTTCACAAACACAACGTTTAATGCGCATTAATCATCTGCGTACGTGGATTGCGCGTGCACTCATTCGTTCAGGGCACAATGGACGTACAGTAAACAGTAAAACCAGTGTGATGTTGAAGTTGTGCGCGTCACGCCTTTAACGTCCGCTAGAGGGCGCGCGCCGCTCGAGAAGATGACCAGTGACGAGACTTAATAGAAATGTGCCAGTAATGGCTTTATTCCACTTCTACTTTAATTGAATTGCCAGCGGAAAGCATTTTAGCGCACTGTGACTGCGATGCTCTGTGGCACCAAAGGGTTTGTGCACATCCAGAACCTCGCGGAGTTTGACCCAGTTTGTTTTAAAGGAGATGTGGACCCGTTCCTCCCACTGTACGTGACAGCTTCCACGTGGACGCGGGTCCTCGTCTGACCCGCTGAGAACCCGAACGCCCTCCGTCCTGCGAGCGCGCGCCAATTAGACCGCATGACACCGGATCCGGTTTCCCGGAGACGCGTTCCCCTTTAAGTCCGCTGGAAGATGGCCCCATTGTCTCGAGTCCTCCCATCTGCGGGGGCGGCGCCGCCAAAGTTTGCAGGGAAAACTTTAAGTTGTCAGTGGGCGACGGGAGGAGACGGATGGGGGACAGACGGTAGCGACATGGAACCGCGTCCCGAACCCTGAGGTCCAGTGAAGGCGCAGTCTGCAGACGATGCTCGGGCCCGGACCCGGACCCGGACCCGGATCAGAGCCACGAGCGCGCGCAGCCCAGGTGGACGTGGACTGACGCTGGTAGAAACACAGTAGATGTTCCGAACGCCTCCAGCGGCGTCCTGACGTCATGGCCCGTCCGTCCTGCGGCCGCTGCGCGTCTCAGCGAGGACTTCCTCCCATTCACGCCGTCGTCGCGCTCCTCGCCGCCCTGGGAAGCTGCGCAGCGCTGGCGACGTCCCGTGCACCAGGTTAGTGAGAACAACCGCTGGCTCCGTCTGCAGCGGACGCGGAACCGGGCCAGGCCCGCCTGCGAGCGTCCGGTGAGTGACGGTGGCTCCTGACCCGCAGGAAGAGTCACCGCCTCATAATGAAGCTCTGCTGCGCATCAGCATTCAGGCTCCGTGGCTCCGGAGCAGGCAGGTAATTAAAGGGAGGCGAAGGAGCCCCGGCCTTTGTCTCTGAACCTCCCGACGAGTCCCAACCTGCGGCTCTCCTCCTGCTGCCATGGGAACCACCCGCCGGGCGGGTTTGGAGTCCTGGGGGAGATTTAGCGTGACAACACTTTGACTTTGATGCAGCAGGAACCAGGAGGCGGTTCTCAACGTGGACCCTGTGCCGCCTGTTCAATCGCAGGCGTTTTCTGCCAAGTGCATATGAAATGCTAAGTTTTTATTATGCAGCATTGTTAAATGAATACAGATGAAGAAAAGCCCCCAAGTGTTATAAATTGATCCCAAACAAAGGCCCACCTCTGCTGAGGCCTGTAAAAACTATAAACTATATTTACTGGGCAAATGCTTCACGCTTCAGTCTCCATCTGGTTCCAGGCCTTCATCAAAATAAATAATGAGAATCCGACTGACGGCAGCTCTGTGCACGAAACCGCAGCACCATCAAACGTAGAGGAAGTGAGCATCATGTAGTGCTGATGAACAGGACGAGCGTCGGTGATAAATCAACACGCGCGTCAGACTTTCGGGTTTTGCTTTCAGTGACTGTGCTGATCCAGTCCCTCAACGCAGTTCGTTCCTTTGGCGTTAAACAGCTGATTCAGCAGCTTCGCCTGTCAGCGACCGCAGTCGTATCACGTTATTTATCGGATGAAGCGCTCACTCATCCGTCTCCGTCGTGGGGTTTGGTCGGAGCCGCCCCACTTTGTTTACAGCTTCGGAGCCACATTTAGACGCGACCCCTCGTTCCCATGATTTAATGGCTGTGCTTTTTCTATCTCCTCTTTGCTGTGGCCTCAGCAGGGACTTTTCTGCAGGATCTGCCCGAGTACGAAGTGGTTCACCCCACTCGAGTGGATGCCAAAGGTCGCTTCCTGTCCCACTTCCTGTCCCACACTGCTCGGCGCGTGCAGCGCCGCGAGGCTGCGCGGGAGCCCGACTCGGACCGGGTCTTCTACCAGCTGTGGCACCGCGGCCGCCGGCTGCACTTTGACCTCACCCTCAACCGGCGCTTGCTGGCGCCGGGCTTCCTGACGGAGACGAGGTCCGGGGGCCTGGACCGGGCCCGGCTCCGCCCGCCCGCATCCGCCCTGTGCCACTTCTTAGGGGAGGTGTGGGACGAGGCCGCGGTCAAGGGGAGCGCAGCCATGAGCACCTGTGACGGACTGGTGAGTGCACAAGAACATAATGTGCGTGTGGTGTTCGTCAGGTGGAGGAGACGCCTCCGCTCTGAAGGATGAGCTCCGCGGATGAACAGACTGCTCTAAAATCATGACCCTGTGTTGTTGAGTCTTTAAAAGTTTCACCGGCTTTGTTTCACCTTGAAGTCATGATCAGCCTCCTTCAACCTCCCCTTTAATATTAATTATGTAACGCTATTCAGAATTTCATTTCTCTCAGGCGGTTTCTCTTTTCTTCAAGTAAACAAGTTTCATGTTTACACCTTTAACTCAACTCACTCAACCTCTTTGTGCTTCAGCTTCAAAGACAAAATATTTCCAGGAATTGGATGAAACGTTCTTATTCAAATCACCTCCGATCCGTTCCATGTGGTAAAAAGGCCTCGGAGCCGTGCGTTCTCCGTCGCCTGCAGGTGGAGGTGCGGTGATGGCTGCTTCGCCTGCTTCTCTGGCTCCGACACAGACCTTCTGCTGCAGCAGGCTGCGTGAGCGACCGGGCCGTTGTGTTGAGCCGCTGCAGACGTCTTGTGTGATGATCTTTTTCCAGGTGGAGCTTTGTGAGGAGTCGGTTCCTGTCCTTCAGCTGCGCGGCCGAGGTCGCTCTCATTGTCCTGCGAAGCAGAGGGTTCGTTCCTCACATGTAAAATTGATGCCTGGGAGCTCTGTCCCGAGCTTGAACCGCGTCTGACAGACACGAGGACGTGGTGTTGACTCACAGCCTCCTGGGGCTCTCAGATATTATTCTGTGTTTGCATCCAGTGTAAACGTGCTTCAGGTGCCTCCTGGTGGTTTTCATTCCCTTCATCCCCTGTTCTCATGTTGACAAAGGGTTGGATGTCTGTTAATACTCTGGAGCTTAGCGAGGGTCCAAACAGATACTGATCCACATCTGCAGAGGTTTCCTGTACAGTATGTCATTATTGGGGTTTGAGACGTGCCTCAATAACCAGGTAAAACCTCATAGGCCCAACGGAGCCGGAGGACAGAGAACCCGCTGGATGGAGAACATGTTTCATTACAAACATCACTGAGCTCAAGACACTGAAGAAGAAAATGACTCAGATTCAATATAGAGGGCAGGACGTTGCCTCGGTGGACAATCACCAGCCTCTGTCCTCAGATTGAGTTCTAGGATGAAAACTCTTCAGGAGGGAGAAGCCTGAGGCGGATCAGAACAGAGCCGCTGCTACTGACAGACAGGAAACAGGTGCTTCGGAAGCGCTTCCCTGCGTGAGTTAGTCTACGACAGAGCTCTCACTGAGTTTAACATTTCATGCCTGATTAGCTCAGCTTCAAGAGAGAAGCAAATCTGTGATTGTCCGGATCATTTTCAGTTTATGGAGACGTTTTACAGGAAACAGAAACCTGAAGCACTAATCTGCACCTCCACCGTCTCACCTGCAGCTCCACTGTGTGTGGAACCATGGCTAATTAATGTGGCTCCTCGTATTTACTGTGATTCTGCTTCCTAGCGATTCAGAGTCTGCCAATATCAGCGTTCGTGCAAAGCTTAAAACAGGCAGCGTTTGGTTTATTCATGCATATAAATATGGATGTTTCCATCAGAGCGTTCTGACAGAGGACCATGTTCCTACGAGCTCTGGGCCAAACTAAAACTACAGTAAGATAAGAAGTGAACTCTGTAGAGAGAGACACACACACACACACATGCACACATTATTATTATTATTATTATTATTAGCATTGCACATATGTCGTGTAAATAACAGTGCAGTGCGTTAAAGTAAAGTGCTGCAGGAAAAAGTTCTTTTACTGAACCTCTGCTCATGTTCCTTTTTTTACCTTGCGTAGCTGCTGTTCAACCCCCCATCACTGTCAGCAGGGATGATGTTTAGGCGCATGCTTTGATCTCTGATGCATTTGCTGCATTTGCTCTAAGTCTCATCCTGACGTGATCCTGCCGCGTGTCAGACGTTCTGGTTCCTCCTGTGTGAGAGCAGTAGAAACTTGCTCTGCTCAGCTCAGTTCAGCAGATAAACTACTGTAGGTGTCTGTACTGCAGCGCGGATCCGGTGCCGGTCTGTGGCAGCTGCAGGAGACGTATGCGACTGATGAGACTCATGACTGGGAATAAGAAGTAGGGAGCGAATGTTGGAGAGAGACGGAGTTTGTGTCTGCAGCCGTGACGCAGTAGCAGCATTTGTTTGACTAATCACTGAGGGGGAGCAGTAAATACAGGGAGTTTGCTTCGCTGTCAGCCGTGTTTTACTGAGGAGCTGAGCTGATGTCCAGCTCCAGCTTCGTTGGCTGTTTCAGCGCTGCTCGGGTCTGTTTGTGGATCTTTTCTTTGCATGTGTGACATCTGAGCCTCCTTCTCTCCAGACAGGACTGTTCGGGTTCTCGGGCCAGGAGTTT
This sequence comes from Betta splendens, assembly GCF_900634795.4. NCBI lineage: Eukaryota > Metazoa > Chordata > Actinopteri > Anabantiformes > Osphronemidae > Betta > Betta splendens. The sequence continues at coordinate 2,387,859 of NC_040883.2, read as the reverse complement.
TTCATTCAGCCTTTGGAGCAGTGGAGCGACGCAGGCTCCGGGTCACCGGCTCACGCCGTCTACAGGCGTCACGTGTCTCCTCCCGCCTGGAACCCACTCCTGCAGCCGACCTCAGGGAAACGAGCTGTCAACGGTACCTGCGGAGTCAAAGGTAAGAGCGTTGGTGCTGGTTTGAAGCTGGACGAGGACGTCCCTCCACCATTAATTGTAAAATCACTGATCAGAGAGTGACCAGGGTGAAGATGATCCTCTTTTCCCTCGTGAAACTTCCTCCGCTTGAATAGTCGTAGAGGTCGGATGAATCCCAACAACAGCGACGTTTAGCAGCTAATAAAGCAGCTACTTTAAATTCAGAGTGAGCTTAAATGACCCTGAATGAGAATCGAGCATCGCAGAGATGTGCCCTGAATGTGAAGCGCTGGACACAGATTGGTTCTGGCCATTTCCTGCTCACGGACAGAAATAGAAATGATTCAAATTGTTATTATTTGTGATGTGAACAGACCGCTGGTGCGGCAGCATCACAGCAGCACGTACAGCGCCAGCGTCAGGCCCTTATTGACATGCAGACTAGAGTCAGTAGCTCCAAACGAGCCATTAGACACAAGCTCATTACATTCACTGATTCATAGCGTTTGACACATGAAGGCTCCGGACGCTGAGATAATAAATATAGGAAATGTCTCTGACACTTCACCTCCTCCACGTGGACCTGGACAGGACAAGGCTGATTAAAACAACCTTGCGCTGCCACTTTAAATGCGGAGGGAAATAAAATGGCTTGCAACAAACCTCGGCGGTTTGAATTTAACCCAGAAACATTTACTATGAAACCAAATCAGGACAATGAAGCATCACATTAGCACAGAAACAGCTCTGGTTAGAGTCACTAATGATCTTCTATTAGCTTCGGACAATGGTCTAGTTTCTGTCCTTGTCCTGTTAGATCTTAGTGCTGCATTTGATACAATTGATCATAACATTCTATTACAGACACTAGAACATAGAATCGGGATTAAAGGAACAGCACTGGGATGGTTTAAATCCTATTTGTTGAACAGATTCCAGTTTCTTCATGTTAATGAGGAATTCTCCACATGCACAAGGATTAGCTATGGAGTTCCACAGGGTTCTGTGCTTGGTCCAATTCTGTTTAGCCTATACATGTCTCCTCTAGGTGAGATTATTAGAAAGCATTCTATTAATTTTCATTTTTACACAGATGATACTCAGCTATATATGTCCTTGGAACCAAATGAAACAGATCAACTATTCAAAATTCAGGGTTGTTTAAAAGACATCAAATCCAGGATGTCCCAAAACTTCCTTCAACTAAACTCAGATAAAACCGAGATTCTTAGGCCTAAAAATCTGAGAGAGACACTATTGAGTCAGATAGCCACCCTGGATGGCATAACATTAGCTTCAGATTCTACTGTGAGGACGAATGACAGGACGAATTTAAAATTCTCCTACTCACCTACAAAGTACTCAATGATAAAGCTCCTTCTTATCTTAAAGACCTCATAGTTCCTTATGCTCCCAGCAGAACACTTCGTTCTCAGAGCACTGGGCTACTTGTGGTTCCTAGAGTATTTAAATGTAGAACAGGGGGCAGAGCTTTTAGCTACCAAGCTCCTCTCCTCTGCTGCTCCCTGTTCAGGTTCGAGAAGCTGACACACTCTCCACCTTTAAGATCAGTCTTAAAATCTTTTTTGATAAAGCTTATAGGTACTGTAGAGATGGTTCAGGTCACTGGCAATGATTGTTAGTCACAGGAACCATCTCTTAGTTAAGCTGCAATAGACATAGACTGCTGGAGGACTTAATTCATACCCTGAGCTCCTCTGTTTCCTTCTACCTCTTCTGTCCAAAAACCTCCCATCATTGTCCCATGTTTAACTAACCTTGTCTGTTTCTCTCCAGTAGTTGTGCTTCTCTCTCTCTCTCTCTCTCTCTCTCTCTGTTGTTGCTTGTTGTTGCTTGTTGTTGTTGCTGTGCTTTTTTTCTCTCTCTCTCCCCTCACCCCAGCCGGTCGAGGCAGATGGCCGCCCACATCCAGCCTGGTTCTGCTGGAGGTTTCTTCCTCGTAAGAGAGGGACTTTTTCCTCTCCACTGTTGCTGTCAAATTAAATACTTGCTGTATGTGGGATTTGTTGGGTTTAGTTGTGTGAGGTCTTAAACCTTAGTTTGTAAAGTGCCTTCAGATAACGTTGTTGTGATTTGACGCTATATAAATAAAATTGAATTGAACTGAATTGAATTGAATTGACACATGCAGTAATAATATGTTTAAGGATGAGAAGGACAGAGTCCGTGTACAAGCAGCGAGGCTCTGAGCAAGTTCAGGCCTTGAGCAAAGAAAAGCTGATTTTTCATGCAAGTTTTTAAGTTTATTTCCTCTCTGTGGAAAGTTTTTCCTCCTCTCATGAAATGGTTGAGTGTTGCTACAGTGGATGCAGCGTATGTCTGCTCCACGTCAGCTGGTCCCTGCCGTGCAGCGTATAAATAAGAGCTAAATCGCTGCCACTCGTTGGGGTTGAGGTTGTGCTCCGCTCTGCTTCGCTTTAAATATCTCCTCCTGACTCCATTCTCCAGGTTCGCATCAAGCTTTTGAAGACGAACGGGAACGCTGGGAGCGGCGGCAGCGGAGGCGCAGGAAGCGACTCCGCCAGCGCTCAGTCAGCAGAGAGAAGTGGGTGGAGACGCTGGTGGTGGCCGACCCCAAGATGGTTCAGCATCACGGCAGCAAAGCTGTGGAACGCTACGTCCTGGCTGTCATGAACATCGTGAGTTATTAGCACTGACTCAGTGTGAAGAGGGCGGGTTTCTATCAGCTATGAGGCCTGCAGGTCCCCGTCAGGCCTCGTTACTACATGAAGGTTACGTAAACAGGCTCTTTGTGCCTGAGTGGGGTTTTCCCACATGCTGCATGTCATGTCTGCTGTGTGTGATGCCCGTGGATCCACTCACCTGCCAGACAATATGAGAGGAAGCAGCCGCTTCGCTGCACATCCTGATCCCTGTTTAAAGCTCTGGGAGGCGTCACGGGAAGCAACCTCTTACCTGCGTCCAAACAATGAGCAGCGGCACCATCTTCCTCAGCTCCAGCTGCTCCATTGTCTCACAGCTGCGCGTCACAAGAAAAGCTCCGTATTTATTCTGCAACCGCGATCGAACAGAACCCGACCGGCGGCGTGGACTCGCTTTAACAGAAGACGCAGAGCGAAGCGATCTGACGGAGGGGACGTCTGAGCTGAAGCACAGCAGCTTTAAATGGCTGCCGCTCAGCTTTGTTCACAGGATGTGAGATAGACGGCCTGTGTACGTCCAGTATTTACACTCTATGCACCATGTGTCATTCACTAGTTACCTCATCACAGTAGCTTCAGACCAACGGGTAGATGCATCTACCTACTGCAGATACATATGTAAGTAAAGTTGTTCCTTCAGCAGCTGAGTCTGTCCTCATACTGTCTTTTCCATCATATTTACAGGATCGTGGTGATGTTGACCTTATTCTACAGTAATTGATACCGTTTCTCCCAGTTGGATTAATGCAGCCTTCAAACAGACTATTTTGCACAACGAGCCTAGAGGGAACCGTGTTGCAGTGAGGTGGAGGCGGGGGGGGGGGGGGGGGGGGGGTCGGACTGGTCTGAGCTGAGACAAAAGCCGCAGCGTCTTTTGAGCCCAGAGGTCAAAGGTTGAGTGAGTGTGAGCAGGAGCTTCGTGACCCAGTGACGCTCGGTGCTGCTGTGAGGTGATGCTCAGCGTTGCTGTGGGCTCCTCTCCTCTCACATGTTGCTTCCACAGCCTCCGTTAAGCGTCGCCGCGCCGACCTTGATGCTTCCTTCTCTCGTAATCAGCCCCACGTCGCCTGATTTCCACAGGCTTATTTAGATTCAGCCCGTGCTCACACTCCGTTCAGACGCTTGCTCATTAGGTTCTGATGCTTTGTATTCACATCGCAGGACCATCCTAAAAACATCTGATGAAAACACAAACTGGAGCTGAAAGCACAAATTTAAAGTCCTGAGTGACAGCAAACAAAGTGAAAGGTTATTGTGTGAAGTTTCTACAGTTACACAAGTGGAAAAGTAGGAAAGCTGTAAAAGTTCTTGACACAGGCTGAACGTCATTAACGCTTTCATGTTCATTCAGTTGTTGAATCCTTTTCTAGTCGTCTTCACTTTGAAAGACGCCTCTGAACTCAGTGTTCCATCGTCGGCTTCAAGTGTCAAAACAAGAGAAATTGTTTCTGAAAGGAAACGATTTCTTTTATTGGAGGACACTCAGGCCTCAGACTGGACCGCTGTGACTGTGATTTCAGAGTCTTGTGGTTATTGTTGGTTATTTTCTAATATATTATAGCTAATCTTGCAGCTGCTTATTGTCATTCATTAACCTTCATGTGTTTTTCAGGTAGCAGGTCTGTATCAAGATCCGAGCATTGGAAATGCAATCAACATCGTAGTGGTTCGACTCGTCCTCCTGGAGAAAGACGAGGTAAAGACTGAACCACGTGACCATATTTACTTCTCTGTTTTTTTAAGTTCTATCCATTATAGTTCAGGCAGCTGTAGTTTCTTAGCAACAGCTGGAGCTGGATGCTTCACATGTTATGCAGAACAAAGATGAGCCTGTTGCTTTTACACGTCTGGTCGCAAACGTCAAAGCTAAATATATCCCATAGGAACAGAATCTAAAGAGAGGAACAGACTAAAAGTGCAATCACCAGATCTCATCAAGGCTCCTTTTTCCTTCATAATTTGTGAGGAAAGAAATAGAAAGGTGACTTTTAAGGGAGTCACACGTTTGTCACATGGACCTGTGATGAACTGTGTGAGGGAAGTTTGTGATTGATTGATTCAGGAATTATTGTTGCAGTTAAAGGTGACTGACCACATGTAGTGAAGATGCCTTTGAACCTCAGTGGATGGAGCTCGCTGCATCAGCGTGCAGCTTGTGACTCCACCTTAAATTAACTTCCACTTCTCCTGGTTGGCAGCACTCGACTCCTCAAATAGAACCTCAGTGTTTCCGCTGTTGTGTCCTGCAACAGCTGATGAGGTGAACGGAGGAAACGGCCACGAAAGGCGTCATTCATCCAAAATCCAGCTCAATTTATGATGAAAGTTTCTCTTTTCATGAAGCAAAAGTAGAAAAGTTAGTTTTAATGAAAACAACGTGCGCTAGCTTGATTCTAGGCTCATTCTCCACGCGTATCACCAATATAAATCAGCTCACAGGATCTTCAAAGCACCCAAAGCCTCATTTATTAACAGAAGTGCTGATGGTGCAGTTTAGCTCAACCTCCTTCGCCATCAGATGCAACCACGTTTTCTGCCCTTTTCAAAACGCAGGACGACCTGAAGATCACGCACCACGCCGACAACAGCCTCAACAGCTTTTGTAAGTGGCAGAAGAAGCTGAACACGAAGGGCGACGAGCACCCGGTCCACCACGACGTGGCCGTTCTGCTCACCAGGTGGGTTGAATCCACACGTTGTGGCCGACGCGGCCTCGGAACCTGATCCGTGGGGTCTCCACAGGAAGGACATCTGCTCGGCCGTCAACGCGCCCTGTGAGACTCTGGGCCTGTCGCACGTGGAGGGGATGTGTCAGCCGCATCGCAGCTGCAGCATCAGCGAGGACACGGGCCTCCCGCTGGCCTTCACCGTCGCACACGAGCTGGGCCACAAGTAAGAGTTCAGCCCCACAGCAGCACCGTCACCGCCAGGGTCTGAGTCAGCCTGAAAAAAAGCCCGACGCCAGTGAGGGACGCGCGCACGTGTCAAATCACAAAAAATAATGTAGATTCTGCATCAGCTTCCACACACTGAACAAATATATTCACATCATTAAACTTTCTATCATTCATCAGTTGAAATGTCTTCCCAGAAGGGCCTGTGTTCGTCATTCCTGCAATTCACGGCCAGGGAACATATAAGAAATACATATATTCACACTGTAGCTCTGAGTGAAAAGCTTTGAATGTCGTATTCTTCTGCTGCTGTTACAATAAACTGTTTCTAATCCTCACTTCAAACGTACATCAAAGCTCACACACAAGCATATTTTAACAAAAGCCCAGGTAAAAAGCAGGAGACTGGGCTTTTGCATGAACGTTCAACAAATATTTTTTAATGCAAACATTTCTATTCTTTTCATTTGTCCTGTGAATAAACAGTAAGGAACCAGCTCTGTCACACATTAAAGCACACACAGTTCTCACCAGTTAATGAAGCTGAGCTCTGCCTCCGCCTTGTCCAACACCCAGTTATCTGGTCTCAGACATCGGCCCCAGTCAGGGTTCTGTGTGGTTCCGACCCAGTCGAGCACCGGCTGTAAACGAGGTGTTAAATCTGTCCACCTTTGTGTGAAGGTGCAGCCTCATCCTCCTGTTGCTGAGTCCTTTGCATGAAGATGCAGATGTTCAGCTAATTGTCTCGCGCTGAATGCAGTCTTGGTCTTGTTTACCTTCTGCTGCTGCGGCGCCGGCGTGGAGCGTGCTCCAACCCGCTCGGCGCCGCTCCGGGCTCCACTCACTTTAACCGCCCCCTCTGTGGGTTGTGCTCTTGTGTCGCAGCTTTGGGATTCCGCATGACGGCAACGGTAATGACTGTGAACCCATTGGGAAACACCCTTTCATCATGTCTCCACAGCTCCTGTACGGCACCTCGCTGCCCAGGTGGTCTCGCTGCAGCCGCCGCTACATCACCCGCTTCCTGGAGTGAGTCACACCTACGAGCACGCTTCTAGTCCTTTTGATTCTCCAGAGTGAACCTGCTTCACACAAACAGCAGCCGGCCGTTTATTATGACGCTCTGTGGTGTTTGTGTATGCACAGTTCACGTTTGCAGATTCTGATTATCTTCAGCGACGTGTTGTCAGATTAATGGACCCTCTGAACTGTCTGTCTGCTCTTTATCTGAACTGTAAATAGATGTTGGTGACATATTTTCTCTACAGTTGGATGAAAGTTGTAATTTATCAGCTGGAACGTCTGTCTCATTAAGATATTATCAAGCTTTTTAACATAATGCTCTAAAACACATTTGTCCGTATGAAGAGGAAAAATAATGAGCTGACGTCTGACATGCAGTCGGTTCCAGATGTTTAACTCACTGAGTGATGTGATGTCAACTCAGTCCAAAGAAAGCGCAGCTTCATGCAGGCGATATGTTTTGAGACGTTATTAATAGAAGAGGCGCTGGAGCCGAGACTGGAACTCGCATCGCTGTTCACCTTCAAAGGGTTAAATCAGGAAGCAGAGCTGCTCCGTGGAAACATCATCGCACACGCAGCGGTTTTTAAAAACACGCCTCATAAATAACAACAGCACAAAGCGTGAAGCTCCTTCCAGGACCGTGTGCGAGTCTGTCGAGCAGAGAGCAAACGGCACCGCCCCAGTTTCTGCTCCGAGCATCTGGAATGCATTTAGTGGGTGTCGAGCTCCTGAACGCGTCGCGGCTTCTTGACTCCACTGTGGAGAGAGAGGCCGTTCATACCAGTGGGCGAGCGATGCACAAAGTGTGTGTGTGTGTGTGTGTGTGTGTGTGTGTGTGTGTGTGTGTGTGTGTGTGTGTGTGTGTGTGTGTGTGTGTGTGTGTGTGTGTGTGTGTGTGTGTGTGTGTGTGTGTGTGAGAGAGTGTAGCTGCCTCAGCACCTACTGCACCTTCCTGTTCGCTGTCGGACAGATGTTTTAATGGAGAAGGAGCCGATCTTTTGCAGCTGCTGTGTTCATGGCGCCGGCGTGTTAATCAACATGCAGATGTGGATTTACTGTAGGTTTGAGGCATCTTTCATTTTTCCTTTCAGGGTCAAAGCTGTTGGAGGCGCCAGATAAGAGTCATAATTTGTGTTGGGACGAACTCGAGTAACTGTTCTACACCCGGAGCCCATGAAGCCATACAGTAGTAAAGACGTCCCACTGCCGCAGCCTGAATGTTTGACTGTTGACGTGATGCTAATGATTGAACCTCTTTGAGCCTCTGAAGGACTTTCTATAGAAACGCTGATGACGTGTGAGTGTGTGAAGAGGCCGTGAAGGTCGTGACCCGCCGCCCGCGTCCGTTTTTAGCTGCCGGGAGCCTAAATGCTCCGCGTTGCTGCTCTTTTATGTGCTGTTATTGAACACAGGACGCAGGAGGTCACGCTGAGCTGATCCCTCTGATACGGTCACGTACCGATTAGACGGACGCTCGTTAATACGCGCAGAGAAACTTTGTTCACAGGCAAAACCCCGTTTCACAGTCCTGATCTGCTCCATAGAGGAACTAAGGCCCATTTAAACAAGCGCAGATCACTTCACACTCTAATTCTATGGATTCAGGAAAAAGGGGTTTATTTAGCATAAATACCTGCAGGAAGGCTGCACTGAGGCTGTGTGGGATCTGATTGGACTGAAAGACTGCTCCGAAGGCAAGAGTTGGTCATGGAGAAGGTTTTAATTGCTGCTCTTTATGTCAGTCAGTGAGGTCACCTCATTTAATGACTTTCCTCCGGATCCATCGCTTCAGTATTCAGCTTTCATTTCTACAACAGAAAGTGACCAAATAGGACGGATTCCAGTGTCAGCGGCAAAAACAACAACTGCTCAGTGAAAGCAGCAAACGTCCGTGCAGTGACACAACATGGACCAGCAGATTAACACAACTGGACGTGTTTCCTGTTCAGGCGTCGTCCTGTCTCCCGCTCGTCTCGTGGCCCCCGGGCTTCTCCGCGCTCTGGGAGCGGCTCCTGGAGCTGGTCCTTGACCCCGGTGCAGCTCTGTGATTTCTCAGACGCTTTTAAATCGAGGTTTTCCTTGCGTTGGCATTATTAAATCAGCTTGAATTCAAATCCTCATCACAAACACGGTCCCGTCGTTTGGAAGCGTCGGCCCCGAGGGTCAAATGATCGATGTGCTTTTATCTGGGGTGAAATGAGCAGGTCACACGTGCAGGAGCCTGATTAAGCAGCGTCGGTGCCACAGACCGTTCATTGTGCTGCTTTGTTGTGTTGTGCATTGAGTGTTTTTAATTTAATTCGTCTCACAGGTGATTTAATTTGATCTGCACCCGTTAATTAGCTCTGTGCTTTGAATGTCATTCTGATTGACTGAGGTTGTCTGCGCTGAGCGCGTTCTCGCCCGCAGAAGCCGTGTCATGGCGAGTTGTAGAGAGGATAATTGCTTATTTGTGCCGGCGTCTTTTGTTGAGCACATGCACAAAGACGCAGGAGCGATTGGAGCCTTTTTCACTCGTCCACAGTGTTCAGCTCACGTGCAGCTTCTAAAGTAAAATGTTACTTTAGTTGACACCTTCAAGACCAACACGTCCACAACATCCATTTATTTAACAATGCTTTATAATTACAATCATGCTTGTCCACATTCACCTCCAGGACTCCTTCAGCACAAACTCATCCCGGTTTCACAGCTTCACTTCATCTTCATGCGTTTCATTAGAGACTGTCTAATTCCAGATAATCCCTGTGTCACGTTAGAGAGCGTGTCCCTTCAGATTTCAGCCCAAAGCAGATGAAGTCACTTTCTCCCACCGCTGCTCCTGTAACGTGCGTTCATGAAGCAGGCCGTTTCCTGCCGACCTGCTTTGATGCTGCAGACTTGAGGACTCGTCGGCGTGTCCTCACCACACCTCACTCTTCTCCTGTCATTTCTTCTTTTGCAGCCGGGGCTTCGGCTCGTGTCTGGATGATGCCCCGGCGAAGGATAAGCTGTCTCTGAACGCGGCGCTTCCTGGGGTTCTGTACAGCGCTACTCATCAGTGCCGGCTGCAGTATGGGTCCGGCTCCCTGCTCTGTGGTGACGTGGATGTAAGACGCTCCACAAAAACAAATCCTCCACACAAAGAAACTGTCTTGCACTGAAATTCTTACGGTTGTAGAATTCTCCAGATATATTCTATGAAAACAAAAGAATCATTACAGTCCAATGTTGAACACGTCCTTGAGCAAATAAGAGCCTGGAGAAGCAGGAGGAGTTATTTTGAGACCCATTAGAGTTTCTGGGTCATCAGTGCATCAGTAATATCCTCAGAGACCCCGGGACTGAGGGTTGTTGAGGTCCTAAAGCTGCAGGACGAGTCTGCAAGCGGCTGCTCCCTCAACGCGCACCCCATGAATGTTTATGGGGACTAAATAAATAAGAGGCCAAGTGGCAGCAATGACCTCAGCAAAGCAGGTGTTTTGGTGCCTAATGCTGTGAGTAATGACCCTCCTGTAACAGCTTTTTCTCCCGTTAGTGATTCATAATTTGCATGAACCCCCACGATGCAGTGTGTCCTTTTGAATGCTGGACTGATTCCACCTCATGGTCTCACACGGTTCTGTTCCCTTTGAGATTAAATACAACCTGCTGCAGCCAGAGCTCTGTGACCTCCAGGTTTTTACATCAGAGTCTTGTTCTTCCATGTTTCTCTCTCGCTCCTGCAAAGCATTGTGGGTGCTGCGCTGTGTCACGACGGCCTCCTCTTTTTGCATGGATCCCTTGGAACCGCACTGTGTGCACACTTTTGTATTATTTATGTGTAAATACCTCCCGATCTCCAGTAAATAAACCACTGATGCATCAGGGCACAGGAGCAAAGCTTGGACAGAGTCACATCCTGCAGGTTTAACCAAGGTCTGAAAAGCCTCTGTGTTCACATAGTCAAACTCTTGCATTCTTTATACCAGCAAGAACCTTCAAACTCTGACTATTTATTCCACCTCAGCACCGTCAGCCCTCTGACTGAAGGTGGAGTGGATGAGTGTTCATAGTAGTAGTGGGTGGTGAACTGCAGCGCGTCTAAAGGCTGCGGCCGGCGTGCTGACCTTCCTGTGCCCTCAGGACGTCTGCAGAACCCTGTGGTGCACCGTGGGAGCCACCTGCCACTCCAAGCTGGACGGCGCCGTGGACGGGACCGGCTGTGGCGAGAACAAGGCAAGTGGGCAACGGGGGGGGGGGGGGGGTCCGTGTTTGACTCAGGGATTCAGGTCATGAGTCGTTGATAATTTAGCTGATGCTGAAAGTGAAGAGTGAAGATCTGTGGCGCCAAATAGATGTTTTGACTTCTCTGGGTTTGTTGGAGGACACTTGTTATTTGATGCATTGTCTCACATGTTGGAACGGCTGTCGCGCGCATTAGTAGCGATGCTGCTAATGAGCCCCTCGCTGTGCTGTTCCAGTGGTGCTTCGGGGGCGAGTGTGTGGCGCTCGGGTTCCACCCCCCACGCGTCGACGGCGGCTGGGCCTCGTGGAGCGAGTGGTCGACCTGTTCCAGGACGTGTGGCGGCGGCATCGAGAGCGCCCGGAGGGAGTGCGACAGCCCAGTGTGAGCGCGCGCTCCGCGGTCCGTTCAGGCACAAGCAGACACGCACTGACCTCTCTCTGCCGTTCCTGCTCCCACAGTCCCAGGTTCAGGGGGAAGTACTGTCTGGGCGAGCGGCAGCGCCACCGCACGTGCCGCACGGCGCCCTGTCCCCACCAGCGCCCGTCCTTCAGGGACCTGCAGTGCAGCGAGTTCGACGCCAGGCCGTACAAGGGCCGCTTCTACACCTGGGAGGCCGTCATCAGCAAAGGTGAGCGGCCGCGGCGCCCGGCGCCTCCGCGGCCGCCGCTCACGCCTCTGTCCCGTCTCCTCAGTCCACCCGTGTGAGCTGCACTGCCGCCCGCTGAACGAGCGCTTCTCTGAGAAGATGCGGGACGCCGTCATCGACGGGACGCCGTGCGACGACGCCAGCGCCGGCCGGGACGTGTGCATCAGCGGCGTGTGTAAGGTGCGGCCCGGCTGCTCCTGCTCTGTGCACATGTGACATTCAGCATGACAATGAGCCTGTTGATGAGAGAGTGCGATGGCCGCTATCGGTGCTGATAGCGCGGCCCGTTGGACGGGGCCAAAATGCCATGTCGCTGATACGGACGCCGGCCTGCGGCTTCTTGACATTTAGTGGCATTTTTGTTTTCTGCCTTACTCTCACCTTTGTCTCCGAGTCACAGTCACATTTAAAGCTACTCCAAATCCGAGCATCCGCCAGTCTACTTATATAAGGATGTCAAGAGTAGCAAAGCTACAGTAGCTGCACTAAAAGCCTGCCGTGTGCTCCAGAACATAGGCTGCGACCACGTGATCGACTCCACGGCGGTGGAGGATCGCTGCGGCGTGTGTCACGGGAACGGATCCACCTGCACGACTGTGAGGAGGACGTTCGAGGACAGAGACGGACTCGGTAGGTTCCAGGCTGAAGCTGCCTGCGTTCTGAGGCCGTGACCTGCAGGATGCCTTTGTTTCTCCAGGGTACGTGGACATTGGACTGATCCCAGGCGGCGCCTGGGACATTCGCATCGAGGAGGTGGCGGAAGCGGGGAACTATTTGGCGCTACGGAGCGACAACGCCGACAGGTATTTCCTGAACGGAGGCTGGACCATCCAGTGGAGCGGAGAGTACAGGGCGGCTGGGGCGGTCTTCAGCTACGTGAGGACGGGACACCTGGAGAACCTGGTGTCCCCTGGACCCACCGTGGAGCCTCTGTGGATCCAGGTGAGGCTCATCAGGGAACTAGAAGTCAAAGAAATGAACTCTAATACATTGAAATGTGAAAGGAACTGAATGAAGGGATCGAAGCACAGCTGAAGCTGAGTTGTGTAGATTAACGACAAAGCAAAACCTTGAGTGCTTGAATTTGCTGCTGTGAGAACGTAGGAAATCATTTTTTATTTTAAAAGTTCCAGTTTCTCATATTTTCTAATCACAAAGCAAAGTACAAAAGTAGAAAGTTCATTATTGGATTCGTCAATAACTGATCATCATCTAACGAATACTCGTTTCCAGTCACGTGACTTCACATCGTGACCTTGACGTTTTCTGCGGTCGCAGCTTCTGTTTCAGGAGAAGAATCCAGGCGTGCGGTACGAATACACCATCAATCGCAACGCAGCCGAGGACGACGAGGCGTCGGCGCTTTTCTTCTGGAAATACGGTTCCTGGACCGAGTGCAGTGTTTCCTGTGGGGCAGGTAACGCGACAGGCAGCCATCTGTCGCGCTGGCTCCGTATTTTTCGGGACGTGAGGTGATTTTTGCTCTGCTGATTTGCTTCGGTGCAAAGTCTGAGCAGAGCTGCAGCGAGAGGCGTTTGATCAGAACGAGATCAGTGGCGACGAGATGTTGAAAACTCCACGTTTCCGACGTTGGACTAAAAATAAAGTGATGACGGCAGTAAGCAGAACTAATGACGCTGCCTGATTGCACTGGGGAATTATTGAGAAGTGTTTTAGAGGTGGTGGAATCTTAAGCCTGGTTTGTCCCGACTGGCCTTGAAGGCAGCTTTTATGTTACTGCTGTTCCTACAGCTCCATCAGTTGTTTAGTCTGAGCAGATTAACGCTTGCTTTATGTCTCCTGCTTCACGGAATGAAGACAGTTTCTGATGATACTTTAATTTTGTGTAACACACTCATGCCTTGTCTGCTCTTCAGGTGTTCAGAGGCAGATCGTTCACTGTGTGGAGAAGACCACTGGGATGGTGGAGGAGACCCACTGTGACCCTTTAACCCGACCTGCTGAGAACCAAACCCGCTGTGACAGGGATCCGTGTCCCGCCCTGTGAGTGAACGGACCGAAGCCACAGAACGGCTCCTCGGCGGCAGTCGCGCGCCGTGGCTGGTGATAAAGGCCGTGTCTGTGTTCAGGTGGTGGGTCGGCGAGTGGCAGAGGTGCTCGGCGAGCTGCGGCGCCGCCGGCGTGGCCGTAAGGACGGTGCTGTGCGTCCGCGCGCTGAGCGTGGACGAGCAGAGGACTCTGACGCCCAGCGACTGCGGCCACGTCCCCCGGCCCGAGGCCCTGTCCTCCTGCAACACGCAGGTGCGCTGCCCCTCGGACTGGGCGGCTGGCGGCTGGTCCAAGGTGGGTGCAGTGATGTGTGTTGGGGTGTTGTTCCGCTCCACGCTGACTGTGGCGTGGTGTCTCCTCAGTGCTCTCTGAGCTGTGGAGGCGGCGTCCGCCGCCGTAACGTGACCTGCTCCAGGAACACGGGGGTCGACTGCGACCCCCAGAAGAAGCCTCCGGCGCTCTCGGCCTGTCAGCTCCACCGATGCCCCGCGCTCCTGGATAATTTCGGAGACATGGACATTTCAGGGAGCGGGTTTTCCAGCACAGAAGTCCTGAACGAGATCAACTCCATACCCGAAGCCAAGCCTCCCAAACACAGCAGAGCTCAACCACTGAATCCTAATTACGCACATCACAGCGCTGAGGCAGATGTTCACAACAACAAGATTGAAAACGTCGACAGAGTTGTTCAAGTCGATGACTTTTACTACGACTATAACTTCATCGACTTTCATGAAGACTTGTCGGATGACTTTGGGAGCGACGGCGGGGACGCGCTCTCATTTAATGCTTCACAGGAGGAAAGTCCAACAAACAGTGTAAAAGGAAACGTCGCCACGGAAACAGGAGCGCCCACAGCTTCTTCAAAGCCCACTTTGAGAAGTGAGGAGACGAGGAGGAGGAATCTGGACAGCGCGGAGGAATCCTCTGAAGACGACTTTCTCTCCGAGGACTTCCTTCTGCCGGTGTCCAGCTCTGCTCCGCCGCCGTCCACGACGCAGCATCCACAAGGACCGGACAGACGTGAGGCTCGGAGGCCTGAGAGCACCAGCACAGCGCCTCTTTTCTCTACGAAGGAGCCGTCACGGGATGCGAGAACGGGACAACACGGGGACAGTTTAACGGAGGAGGACGATGTGAGAGCGGCTCCTCAGCATCAGACCACTATCAACCCCGTCGCCCAAACAGCGGCTGGGATGGACGAGCAGAGTGCACTGGGTCCAGACGCCTTCACAAACCAGGACGTTGTGGAAAGTCCAGAACCTGAAGTTCAGCTGGACGGAAGTGTTTCAGAAATACCTCAATCAACCACCGGGTCGACGCAGCTCCCAGAAGCCTTGAACCTGGACCCCGTGGCCTCGCATCAGACTCTGCTTCTTCTGTCTTCTAACCTTGACCTCAGCACAACCTCACTTCCTGCCTCGGAGGAATCCACTCGGTCCCACGGTTCCTTTCAGCAGATCTCAGGGATGGAGGAGGCTGCAGCCTCCGCGTCGTCTGATGGGACAGAAAGCAGGTCTCCTGCACAGCTGGAGGGAGACGCTTCGCCTTCTGCCTCAGACCCGATGCTCACTGAGCCTGGACCTGGAACTGACTCCACATCTCAGCCTGCTGTGGGAGGCAGCAGCAGCTCCTTTGCAGGAACGCCGCCCGGTACAGCTGCTCCTCCTCCTCCTCCTCCTCCTCTGTGGCCCGTTCCAGTAGCGACCACTGCTGCCTACTGGGTCGCTGGCAGCTGGAGTGATGTGAGTGGGTCTCTTTTGATTTCATTACGCTGCCTTTAGAACTTCTGTCTGGTTCTCCCTCTAGGGCCTGGAGCCACAGCAGCTGATTTTGACCTTTGACCTAGATCAAAGCTTTGTGTGGTAACCCAGTGTTTCTTGCCGTGCACCTCGGGTAGTGCTCCACCACCTGTGGCCTCGGCGCCGTCTGGAGGACTTTATCTTGCAGCACCGGTTCAGACGCCGACTGCGATCCGGCCGAGAGGCCGGCGCCGGCTCAGCAGTGCTACCTGCGCCCCTGCTCCGTGTGGAAGGTTGGCGAGTGGAGTAAGGTGAGAATAATGAGCCTGATTTTTATTAGTTCGTATCCAGATGCGCCGCAGGCACTGAAGCTGTGCTACGTCTGGTAATTACAGTGCTCCAGCAACTGTGAGGGTGGCGTTAAGTCCCGAGAGCTCCACTGTACCGACATGCGGGATCAAAGGCTTCTCCGACCTTTCCACTGCAGGGCCACGTCCCCCAGGCCACAGACACGGGCCCCCTGTAACCTCCAGCCGTGTCTCCAGTGGTACAGCTCCTCGTGGGGTCAGGTGAGGAGCAGCGCACGAAGGCAATATTCAGAGTTGTGTTCCTGAAAATTATCTGTGTGTGTGTGTGTGTGTGTGTGTGTGTGTGTGTGTGTGTGTGTGTGTGTGTGTGTGTGTGTGTGTGTGTGTGTGTGTGTGTGTCAGTGCTCTGAGTTGTGTGGAGGAGGTGAGCAGCAGCGAATAGTCACCTGCCCTGAGGACGACCGCTGTGACAGGGCCCTTCAGCCCAGCAACATCCAAGCCTGTAATACTCAGACGTGCTTTCAGTGGCTCACTGGTTCCTGGGGACAGGTAACACACACACACACACACACACACACACACACACACACGTGCCAAAGTCATGCAGGTAGTAATGTAATAATGTCATCACAAAACTCACACTATTGGGACCCAAGTATTTTATTCAGTCTCACAGTAGCAGATAATCCTCTGATTCACAATTGCACATACAGTATTGCACCTTAATATTAGATCATTTTAATCCCAGGAACTGATGCAAACAGGATGTGACAACCCATCAAGTCCAAAACGCTTTATTATCTGCACACCAAAGCAAAAAGGAATTTAATTAGGTACTTTACTGGAACACTTAAATTTATAACTGACACTTCAATTTATTTTCTTTTGCTTCAACACATTTCAGGCTGTTTTCACTTATAGTTCTATACATAGAGTTCTTCCTTTTTATTGTACCAGTCCATTAAAAGGTTTGTTCCTACGTTGCAGTGTTCCGCTTCCTGCGGCGCCGGAGTTCAGCACAGACTCATCAAATGTGTTGACACGAAGGCGGAGGCAGACGAGGACGTGGATGCAGCTCAGTGCGACCAGGAGCTCAGACCTGAGAGCACCCAGAAGTGTCACATCCAGGAGTGTGAGAGCACAGCTGGTGAGCATGAGCTCCGTGTGAACCTGTGGAAGAGGGGCTTATTAATGCTTCTTATGTGGTTGTCATGACGGCACGTCTCTAAAAAGACTCACAAGGCTGATGAATCCTGAGATTTGCATTTTGCAGCTGTGAACATCAGCATTTTATTGGTGGTTTGATTAAAGGCCTCATGTGGAGACCGAGGACGAAGAGGTTCATCCTTCAGGGTCGTTCAAGAAGTGAGACTGTTAGTTATATTAGATCATAAAACATAAATGCAGCCCGGCTGCTGTCAATCTGACGATGACCATCTGCAGACTGGTGCTGCGCAGTCTCTGCTCTCTTCTTTCACTCCAGTTTGGTTTCACGGATCGTTGACTTAGCAAGTAACTCAAGCATAAGCCTCACTTTACTTCCGCACAGACTTCTCAGTGGAAAACAGCCAGAGACCCGTCTGCTGCTCAGAGCATCGCCCTTTAATCTATGAATGCTATGTTAGATGATTATGCAGATTCATATGTTAATCCCACTTACCTTGGAATTTGAAGGTATAGGATTAAACTCTAGTGTGTTATAGTGTTGATGCCTCTGGCTTTATTTCTGTTCTTTGCCAAATAGAGCAGAAGCATCTGGAATAACCATTGGTGTGAAGCAGTGCAAATCAGAAGAGGGGCTCAAAGACCTGGGAGTGTGTCAGTCAAACTGAAAGCCTCGCTATTGTCAACTGAGCATTTCCACATTGTTGTATTAACGGCTTGATGCTGAGCCTGAGCCTAAACTTGAGCCTGACTCTAAACTTGAGCCTGACCCTAAATCTGAACCTAAACCTGAGCCTGATCCTAATCCGAGCTTAAACCTGAACCTAAACCTGTGTCTAAACCTGAGCCTGAACCTAAACCTGTGCCTAAAACTGAGCCTGATCCTAAACCTGAGCCTGAACCTGAACCTAAACCTGTGCCTAAACCTGAACCTAAACCTGTGCCTAAACCTGAGCCTGATCCTAAACCTGAGCCTAAACCTGAACCTAAACCTGTGCCTAAACCTGAACCTAAACCTGTGTCTAAACCTGAGCCTGAACCTAAACCTGTGCCTAAACCTGAGCCTGATCCTAAACCTGAACCTAAACCTGTGTCTAAACCTGAGCCTGAACCTAAACCTGTGCCTAAACCTGAACCTAAACCTGTGTCTAAACCTGAGCCTGAGCCGAACCCTGAGCTTAAACCTAAACCTGTTCCTAAACCTGAGCCTGACCCTCAACCTGATCTTAAACCTGAGCCTAAAACGAACCCTAAACCTGAGCCTGAGCCCGATCCTATACCTGAGTAGGAGCAGCGTCCTTTGTCCTGTTGACAGCAGCACTGTGTCACCAGGACTCTGCCAGTTGTGTAACGATGCCGCATTAGAGCAGTGGAAAAGCTGAGTTCAGCGGCCTCAAAGATGCCCTTTGTTCAGCGGCATGTGGAAGACGAGCTGCAGGGTTTTGTCCATAGTTACAACTGAAGAAGGGCTTTGAAACCAAAGCAAATATGCACCGCAGTAATTATAGGTCTCCTCCAGCCTGAAACGCATCATTCATCATTTGACATTTCCGTCGTACTTTTGTCTGAGCCTGACTACAAACTCTGCCTCTCTGTAAACAGTAGTCTGCATGCGGCTTTTCGTAGACGCTCACTAGAAATGTTTCCACTTTTGCCCGACAGTTGTATTTTTCTGCCAGTTCTCTCTCCCTCTTGGTTTTTCAACCTTGGTGCTCGTCATTATTCCTCCTAGAATCCGCTTGCTGGGTTTGAGTCACAATCTTAATTGCCCTTGGGAGATAATTTATGCTACAGCTCCTGATGATGACAAAAGCCCATTTGTGAGTCCCGTTATAATAACCCCACAGTCTGAACTACAGCTTCCATATTTAAACGCTCTCCAGCTCATACGTCGTGTTGACTTTCTCACTCACTTGTCTGATTTAAGCCGCAGCAAGTCACTGGCATTTCTGTGCTGTACATCAGATACGAGCGCCGCGTTCGCCGGCGAGCAGCGTCTCTGTCGAATGGCAGCTTTGCTGACATTTTGAAGGCATGGAGGTATAAAAGTGTTATCGTAAATATTTGAGGCGTATGATAATGTGGCAGCAACAGCTGGCGCTCGGTTAATGACTTGTGTGTTTTGCTCCGATCAGATGGCTGCGTTTGCAAATACTCTTTTTCTTCCCCGGTGCCAAACGAAGCTGATGGAGCCTCCGCATCAGCGCCCTGAGCAGCAATTAGCTCCCTCATCACTTAAATACAGCGCTCCCCCCCCCCCTCGAGTGACTTGGAGGGTGGGAGCCTCGACGCTGCACCTGCGTGAGCTCTGGACGTGGATGTGATGCTTCGTTCCTCTCATACCTGAGATGCTTTGCGGTTTGTGGTGATTAGCGGCATTCGTTTGCTCAGCGAATAACGTGACTAGCTGCTTCCAAAGCTTAACTCGTCCAAGCTGCCGCCACGAGGAAGCCGCTCCTTAATGGATGCAGCGCTGTCGCTCGTCCTGCGGCCGCGGAGCAGATATTCATTCAGAGCCTTTCTGAAGCGAAGCATTGAGCAGAGGTCAGTGCATCTGCTGAATATGGAATTATAAGATCATTAGACGCTGAGTATCGCTGTAGATCTGAATAAAGGCTTATGAGGTTTATGTGACATTTAATAAAATGAACGTATTCAGCAGCCTGATCTGATTGGAGCAGGACTGAACCAGGCCCAGTCGCGTGACCGAACGCTGGTTCTGCTCAGAGCAGGACGATGTGGCCGCTGGACGACGTTAGCGCGTCGCTGTGAGGCTGAGCCTGAGGAGGAGGTGACGCTAATGTTTGTCTCTCACACCTGCTTTCTCAACATGGGATGAGAGATAATACGACATGCAGCGGCTGACGGACGCCGCGTCTCGCTCCGCGTTAGCAGCCTGTGATGTGATTCTGTTATTTCTGGGGCCTCTAAAGAAGCACACAGGCCTCCGCAGCTACAGTGCATGCACACGTAGGTATTGTTTTACACAACATATTAAAAGGTATCTGAAAGTCATTAATGTACGTAATGTTTCAAAGCTATGTTTTCAAATGTAGAGAGCAGAAAATTAATAGTTGATTAAAAAGCGTAACCGAGTCGCGGCTTCGACGCTTCTAATTAAATTTCAGCACTCGTCTGATGAAGCAATTTATTTAATTGCTTTAAGTAATTGAAAAGCTTGTTAAAAACCAAACTGACACGCAGTTGTAGGCGGCGAGAAGGTTTCTCTACGCTTGAAGAAGCGTCCGTGCAGACGGAGCAGAACGAGGTGGAAGCAGCCGCAGGAACACGCGTTCGCTCTAATAACATGGTGTTCCACAGTCGCTCCTGTTTCCAACACGCTTCGGCCGCGTTGGTTCCACTCTTGTTCTGCGCTGGTGCTGTTCTCCGCCTGTGGCCCTCGAAGCAGCAGTGAAGGAAGCGGAGACGGGACGTCCCCGTTTATGCTCCGTGCGCTGGACAGCGATTCAAAGATAGAACGCGGGGGAGAATCGCTGATAACAGGAAACGAGTGGACTGTGCTGCAGCTGTGACCTCTGTGCAGCCACGGATGTGGGGGAGTCTCTCTGATGCGGTGAATTCTGGAGGTCTGGTTCAGAGGCGCATTATGTAAACGCCCAGAGCTGAACTGATGCAAGACTGTCGCTGAACTTAGCAATTCCACGCTTCCTGACGTCCCTGAGGTCTGAGTGGGCACAGATCTCCCTCCCTGAGGTCTAACTCAACAAGGTGAAATCATTGGATGCATTAAAATTCATTTGTCCCGCACACTATTCATCCCCACTATTCTGAAGTTTTAGTGAAAGCTGCTCAGGACCTCGAACCCTCAGAGGGAGGATCAGCGCAGCCTTTCCTGCAGCAGCACCCTCTGCTCACATCAGGCCTCGGCGTCTCAACACTGGATGTGGAGGATCAGTGAACACGTTACTTATTAAAGCAACAGATGGAGATGAATTCAATGTTTAATATTTGTGTCTGCAGTCGTCAGCAGCTCTGACTCTAAACCGTCTAACTTTCTTGTGAAGATTCCAATTCGAGGTGAAGTTTGACTGTTTCAAAGAGCACAGAGACCCAAACTTTCTCCACTTGGGCCCATAAACATTGAGTTGGAAGGATTTTTCTGCAGCTGGTCTACAGTAGTCTAAGTCTGTGGAAGACATCAGCTGCTGCTCTGCTGTCTTTACTCACCTCAGCAGAGATGCAGCAGGAAAGCGTGGGTCGCGTTTCCCTCACATCAAGTCAAATGAAAAGACAGGAGGCGAAGCTAAGCTCGTTCTGCATCAACCATCATCGGATCAGAAGATCTCCGCATTGTCTGTGTTGAATCCACTATGATCTACGTTGGGTGACTTCCTCATGTTCCCTCTTGTCTCTTTCTCCTCACACAGGAGGCGTTTGCCTCCGTGACAGGCTCCCCGTTCGTCTGTGCCAGACGCTTCGCTGGCTCCGACGCTGCCTCCAACCCACCGTCCGCGCTCAGTGCTGCCGAAGCTGCAGCCAGCGCTCGCGTCCCAGCGGCGCGTCCCAGCGCTGAGGAGCCGAGGAGCCGAGGAGCCGAGACGCTGAGGAGCCGCCAGCCGCTCGCTGCTGATGAGACGACGACATCTGAGCCCGGTCCGACTTTTCCACTTTACACACACACACACACACAAGTCCGTATTTACATCTTTACATCTAGGTGGGGACTCACCATTAACATATTGCCTTCCCTAGCCCTTAACCATGACAACTAAAGGCATCAAACCTTTGCTCTAATCCGAAGAAAAACTCAATTCTAACCTCAGCCCTAAAATCACATGTTGACCATTAAAGCCATCGGACTGTTGGGGACCTCCTAAGTGTCCCCACGTTGTCACCTTGATAGGAAAAACATGGTTTCTGGTCCCCACGTCAAAGGAAAAACAAGTACACACCCAACACACGTACACACACACGATGCTTTTGAAGCCGCTCCTAAACAGCTGCATAGTTATTTATTACACAGGGCTGAAGTTAATTGGGAACATTACAAAGTGTAGCCTCTCTCTTTTTGCAAAACAATGAGAATGTAAATATTCATTTGGAATTTTCATAATGTACTGAATGACATGTTATGAATCTAGAGTAATTTGTAGATAAGTAATTTTAGATACCAGGCTACAAAAGAGAAGATTCTCTCTGTGGCAGGTTTAAAATGCATTATTAACCAGTTATTAAAGCTTTCATTACACTGACAGCAGCAAACTGTGCAGGTTCTGAACAGTGGTGTGGTTTTATGTGGACTCTAGGGCATCGATAAAGGGAAAATGTCGATGCAGACGCCTTGTCCACGTTAACAGGAAAACACTCAGTCACCAATTCTCCTTTAAACATTTATTATTACAAGCAAAGTGCTCAAAATCCCCAAATGGTGCTTTTCTGAAAGCTTCTTCATAATCCCTGAAGATGAAAAGGAAAACAAATCTATCCACTTTAAAAGCCTGTTTCTCAGCTAATACTGAACTTCCTGGGTTTCAGGAGTCGTTCTTGTTTGTGTGTGTCAGGAACAAATGTGTGACGTCACACACTTTAATATGAGTCATAATTGGAAAACATCATCAAGCTTTAATAAAGTGTATGAAGGAACTAGTACAAAACCTCCTGAGTTCCCTGTGCAGGAGCAGAACTCTGGTTTTCAGAGTCATTGTTAGCAGCGACACGTTTAGGTTCAGTTCAGGCTTTTCAGCAGGAAATGAGAAGCGGCTCAAACTTATTATTGGCGTCCAGGCGAGGCAGCAGCAGCGCGTCGCCGGCTCCTACGAGCCTTCAGGAAGGTTCACGAGTTGAAAAGCCTTTTGATGCATTGAATAAAACATTTTAAGGAGGAAGAAAATCTATTTTGTGTAAAACATTGTAAAGATAAGACCGAAGCTCGTCTCATGAATAAAGGTGAGGAAACGGCGCTGCAGCTTTAAAGTCCGCTGAAAGTCGTATTCCTTTAAGTTTTTTCCTCCTCTCCTTGAAGTTTACAGGTTGGTTGTTGGAAACGAGCTGAAAGTTCAGTTTGATGCAGCTCAGATCTCAGATGTCCTCAGGTGATCGAACCGTTAACCTTCATTCTCTGGTGCTACGCTGCCGCTGCAGCAAATGCGGAGTTTACAGGAAAATACAAAGACAGGTCTGAGATGATGACATCTGACCTCGGTACATAACCAACCGTACAGTTTGCATAGCAGCAACTGGGACCAGCGCGAAAACACGAGTTACTCCCAGACAGGAAGTGTATAAGTGCATGTAAGACACACAGAATATGTTGTGCTTGTAAAACCAGCGATGCCTCCTGACTTTCACTGATGAACTGGATAATCATGGGAGGAAAATAGCGAAGGGCCGGTGTCACTGACTGCATCTGCGTTTCATTTCCAAACATGTTGCCGCTCTCTGATGTGACTGCGTGACTCCAATCGTCTGCTGTTGGTTTATGTTTGTTGGTTACTAAGCACAAAGTGTGGCCGTCAGCCTGAACCACGTTCTTCAGGAAGGAAAAACTGAACGTTTCAGAGAACTTTAATCTGTTAAAGCAGCCACGGATCCAAAACATTCCCACTGTAAACTTCATTTAAATAAGCAGTTGATACCAAACATCTCTTTCTTGATTAATCAGTGACGTTATTACATATGGATATTCATATGCTGAGCTTTATACTAAATAAAACATGTCAAACTGGTTTTATGGCAGTGGTCTTTTTAAAGGAATACTCATCTAATTTGTTGGTAATTATTCCTGCAGGTTATTGAACGCTGCAGTTCTTATCACAGGCTTAATGTAGGAAGAGAGTGAAGGATAAAACCATGTGGAAAACTGACAGTGACACATGGAAAGAGAGGAGGCGGAAGGTTCTGCTTCGGCCAAAGCCCCGTTTCCAGTGAAAACACAGTGAAAAGCATTCAGAAGATGAGTTAGTGTGGACACAGCAGCACGTGGAGCTCTGCACACGCCGTTAGCTCATGTCTAAACATACACATGGACACGCTAAGCCTGTGAGGTCGCTTCTCTCTCCAGAGGATGAACCTAATAATCCACGGGCGGCAGCGTCACCATCTGGGTGAACTCTTCGTAGTTGATGATCCCGTTGGACCTGATGTTCGCCTCTCTGAAGAGATCGTCCACTAGACGGAGCAGACAGAAAACATTGAGCTTTAATGGACTGACGGGACAAAGTGCTGCCTCGTGTCGTCCACTATTATTCAGGACGGCCTCCACTGGTCTGAGCCTGTGGGCGACGTGGCCTGTCCAGAGCATCACACACACACACACACACACACACACACATACAGTACGTATACACACACACACTCTGTCCCATACAGGACTGGTGGCTGTGTTACCCTCCAGGGTTAGGTTCTGAGGGAGGCATTTACCCTCTTTGTCTGTGAGTTTCTCCCCGAGCTTGGTGAGCTTTGCCCGCAGCTCCGACGCCTGAATGTACCCCTTCTTCTGTTTGTCCGTCATCCTCAAGGCCTCCAGGATTTCTGTCTTGGGGTCCTCCTGTTGCATTTGTCTGTGCATCATCGTCAGGAACGTGGAGAAGTCGAGCTCGCCCGTCTTCTCTGAATGCGACAAAGCAGATTTAGACGTGTGTCATGTTGCATTACACAGGAAGACGGTGCAGTGGCAGCTGGAGAGAGCCTTTTTGGACAGTGTTTGTCTGTAACGTCTCAGGTTATACTGCACAGACCAGTATCAAACCAGCGAGACTCACTGGAAGTTGAACTTTACCGATTTTGTGAACTTGTAGATGTCTTTCAATTTCGCCGAGCGTGGGGCTCGTCCCCAGACAGCGCATGACCGTGATCAGGTCTCTGGCATCGATCTTGCCCTTTCGCTTCTTATCATACAAGGAGAAACACTCCTTGATCTCTGAAAGGGAAGAAAAACCAAAGTACACATTTAAAGTTTATTATCTTCTTTTTACATTTTCAGCCTCTGATCCTGCTTCACTTTACAACTGAACAAGGCAAACGTGGATGAAAAATATGCTATTTATATTTCACAATACCTGTGGAAAGACATTTTAAACATCAGAATAGCACCATGGAAAACAGCGTGCTGTGAGCTCTTACCATTGATCTGAACTGGTGTGAAGAATTTAGCCTGAAACATAGAAACAGTTCACATCACACAGCGACAAAGAAATGCAGTTACATAAATATAAGAATAGAAAATATAGAACCTGTCTCTCACCATTTGAGCAGTTGCTGCGTTTCTTTTCAGGAAGGAGTTTTACTGTATGAAGCCGACGTCTGTCCTCCGCCCCAGTGTAAAGTCCACCTTTGTAATTTAATATGTGTTGCTGTAGCAACACAGATACTAGATCCACAGCGCTGCGTTGGCCTCCTCCCCTCCAATAAAAAGATGAATACTGCTCGTCATCAACTCAGTGTCCAATGTCATATAGTACAGTCAAAAACTACAAACAAGGAATATTAGCAGCACTTTAATTCTTTACAGTCATTTCCAAGCATCACATTAACAAAACCTTACAAAATATTTATCACAATGTTCCATTAAGACATAACTGCACACTCAGAATGTACAACTGATTCTGTTTCTAAAAAACAGAATCACTTTTTTAATTTAAGTAAGAAATATTGTATATTACTATAACTACATGCACAATATCAGAACAGAAGAACATAAAGAACTGACTAATTCCTGCCTGAATATGTGGATGAGGTCAGCAGAACCTTGTGTCAGACAGTAAGGCTCGTCTTCATTTTTGGGTCAAGCCATAAGAAAAGCTGCGTAAGCTTCTTCTATTAAGGGCCGGGCAGATGTGAGTCAGTGGCTTTCCTTCATATGTAAAGTGTAAAAGGCCCAGGGCTCGGGCACGTAAATCAGCCCGGGGTACTTGTTGCGCAGCACTTGATCCTTCCACAGATACACTACCCACAGAACCACGAGGAGCAAAGCAAGACCGAAACT
Organism: Betta splendens; assembly: GCF_900634795.4. Lineage (NCBI taxonomy): Eukaryota > Metazoa > Chordata > Actinopteri > Anabantiformes > Osphronemidae > Betta > Betta splendens. Next base: position 2,362,105 of record NC_040883.2, on the reverse strand, counting down.
CCACAACAGGAACAGGCCATTGCTGTCGGGGCTGAGGCCTTTAAGGCGTTGATGGATAACCATGGCAACCATGGCAAGGAAGGTGAGCAGGAACAGTTCTGTGATTTGTCCTTCAGTGACTAAGTACCTAAAGGGCATGAAAGAAAAGTGGTGATGACTTAGGGACAGTAAATGATAATATACTGGACATTGTCATAAACCATTGCCAATGAAGATGACGCACCAGTAATAGATGGCGCTGGGTCCCAGTAAAAGCCAACCAGAAACGGGAATCTTTCTCTGCTCTTTTGCTGCAGTGAAACAGCCAGTGAAGTAGATGAACAGAATGATGAAAAAGGGAATGTACCTGAAAGAAAAACGTCAATGAGAAGCTGGAGTTGAATTCAGTTGATCACTAATTCCTACAAACATCCAGATTAAGCCTTAAATAAGTCGTCAGAGCAGAGCAGACAGAAATAAGATAAGTCCACCATTAAACGAGTGTAATAGAGTGTAACAGAGTCCTCTCTGGACGGAGGGTCGCGCCGTTGGTGCTTGTGTTAGGCAGATAAATGAGCTTTATCACAAGAACAACCTGCAGGAGGGAAATGCCAGAGCTCCAGAATGTTTAAAAACAGCATCGCTACATATTTTTCTGAGAGAAGAATAACAGTAAAATGTTATATAGCTCCTGCATCGGTGATAATGCAGGAATGAAAAACAACCTGAGTTATTCAGTGTTTGTTTCCATTGTGTCCCACTCCAACAAAATCACTGATTCTCAATCGTTTCAAATGTCTTTTGAAACCACTGGCATTGTCCAGTGTCTGTCACATCACATAGCTTTCCATTTTTCATAGATTAATATAAAGCTAATGCAGCCTCAGTCTTTGAATGTGTGTAATTACTGCAGTAGTGTTATCTTATTGAACAGTCACGTGTGCATTTACCACATTAAATGTCCCAGATGTTCATCATAATAATACAGCAGCTCAAAGGAGTCAATCTGTGAAGGAAGAACGGCAAGAAATATTTTAGTAAAGAACATTAACAATGTGTTCTCTCTGCCTTATTCAACAGTGCCACCTACTGCTCATGTACATTTTAGGCTGCTCAATGTCCCTATCCTCATCTAAATGTACGGTAGTGCAGTAAGCCAGTCGTACCAGTGAAGCTGGTTTGAGGTCTTTGATGATGGGGTTCTCCCTCACTGACAGGTGCAGCTGGTATCCACTCAGGATGAGCCGGTGGTTGATGGAGTCTCCCACCAGGTGGATGCTGGCTCCCATGACAAAGGTGATGATGCAGAGGTAGACGGCGGAGCGAGGCAGCGCCCTGGGACTGCGCTCAATCAGCTGAAGGCAGCAACATTCCCAGCGCTTAATTAATTTGGCTTTGTGCAAGTACGGTGAATGGGACAGTAGAAAACGACATTTGTTAAGGCTGACCTTGAGCATCAGGAACGGTGTTAGGACATTGTAGGCCATGTGAAAATAGTCTCCAGCGCTGGGCTTGTTCAGAGGAAACCACTCCAGAGGAAGGATGATCTAATACACAGCACACACAGCTATTGGTATTAATTGCTCAGTGGAACTGGGTGTAACCGTTTTTCACTATCACAGCCACACAAGGGATGAATTAGGTGAAATATGAACTGAGCCTCTTTACCATAGCAATAGGCCTCCCAAAGTCCAAGATCCAGTTCTGCAGAGTCAGATAGAACCACAGATCACTGTGAAAACCCAGTCCCAGGCCTTTCTTCTGAGCCACCTTTTCCTTCGCAGGGCTGCTAACACACATTTAGCAGCATTAGTTCACGTATGGGAAAAAAATAAAACATAGCTAATGAAAAGTTAGAGAGAAAGAAAATAATCCTAATAGAGACTCTAAAGACCGTAATGAGCCTGAGTAAAACGGACGCCTGCAGACAAGAGGAAGGCAACATTAACCCTCAGTGCTTTAAATTCATTTACTTCAACCTCGTGAAACCGCTGGAGCGTGTTTGAGGTTAGTTCCCGTTTATGGACCAAACTCCAACAACCTTCTCTACGACCCTACGACCAACGCATTAACGTTACACCAGGACACATCTGCATTAGAGCCCTGATTCGAGCTGCGAAGAGCAGAAGTGCGTTTGTTCAGCTTTATTTAACTTGAGCTCAGGCTCAAGGGTATTAGAATAAGTTTATTTCCCTTCATGCCCCCTTTGTGTGGGTTCGGATCCGACTCTGCGTCTATTGAAGATGCCAGAGTGTTTATAACAGATACTAGTTTGTTTATTACAGACACTAGTTTTGATGTATTACGGGTACTAGTGTGTTTCTTACAGAATTCAGTGCGTGCTGCCCAGACAAACCTATTTTGTGTTGTCCTGTTTAAAGTGATGCCGCGGCGTTTCCGCACAGGCTGCATTTCCGGTTCTGCCCAGTTCGTTCTTCTACTCCGTCCCGGGGCTCAAATATAAAATTCCGTCCAGTAACGAACCAAACACGGGAAGCAGTTTCACTTCCTAGTTGCGCGCTTCTTCCCGCCCATGCGCCGAAATCCACCAATCAAACTGCAGGAAACGGATCGTGGGAGGTTTTACCCTAATGCTTGGTTTTGTAGGCATCAACGTTAGTTTGATCTACAGAAATACATCATTTTAAGATATTCCAAAACACCAAGTTGAGCTTGGAATGTTATGGAAAGTTTTCAACATGCTGCACTGTTTTGTTATGCTGTTATATCGTATGAATACTAATTCTGCACAACGATGTGACATTGAAGAGCCCATACTATTGAAGAAACACAGAATTATGAGCTTTGCGATATCCACACGTGACTGAGTCCTGAATCCCCGACTTCTGTATTAAAATACTACTAATAATAAACACTGATAGCAAACTAACTATTGGATTTGATATTTAGTGTAGTAGCCTTGTATGTAAAACTATCAAATAAACATTTCCTGCAAATTTGGACAAATCCGCCGTGCACTTCCCCTAAGTGACCAGCAGATGACAGTGTTTGCAAAAGACCTTTTATTTTTATTTTTAGGGAAAAATACGTTCAAACAAAAGCTAAAGATAATGCAGCAGTTATAATGCTGTTAGGTCGAGGCTTCCTTTGGGAATATTTGTGGACCCACTAACTAACTCAAACAGACTGATGAGTGAGTATATAGTGGAGGCTTTTCGCCATTTATGTTTTAGGCTCTACACAAAACAAAGGGAACCAACGCATTAGTTTCCGCATTAGTTCCCATTTGAACCCATTTTGGTTCATGATCCACAGTGAGTCAAGCTACCGGGCAGAGTTACCCACGGGACAACAAATCAGCTCTCTGCTAAACAGCAGCTTTTCATTAGGAGGAGGAGCTATTTAATGTTTACGCTCCCGCGCGCACGCACGCACGCGCACACGCACGCACGCACGGTCACCCTTCCCGCATCCGTGCAGCTTCAGCGATGAAGTGAGGGATCTCTGCGCTGGCTTCATCATGGACTTGGTTCATTCCCTGCTTTTCGTTGCGGTCGCCGCCTGCACCGTGGAAGGTAGGAAAGCGCGTGCACTGCTCATTAACTGTCACCACCAGGCTGGTTTCAATCAGATGGATTATGTGCGCGTTCATAACTGACGCTTCCCTCAGTCTCCTCACTGGCGTCGGACTTATTGACCTGTTGTGCCAAACTAAGTTTCTGTTCGTACGTTAGAATGAACTGCTTTTTTCAGGGAGCTCTGTTCTTATGTGTTTTTGTTTTGAAATGTCGCTCCTGTTCTGCGGAACTGAGCTTTCTTTTTAATTAGTTAATTCAAATAAAATGCCCGGCTTTGTGTGAGTTAAACCTGTAAAAAGTACTGGACAGCACTCAGCGTGCTGACTATGCCAGAAGCTTTGTTTACTTGTGTTTGTGGCCATTAACAGTATGAGAAAGGCCTTATTGTTGGATGAGGTGTCACTGCGTCTTTTTCACGTCACTTCACAGGTCGGTCCTTTTCCACGCGGACTCGTTCTGCAGGTCTAGTCTGTGTCGGTCTGTGTCGGTGGTGGAGAAGCTGCAGCTGCTGATGCTGATGCTGCATGTAGAGACAGAAGTGATGAGTTTATGTCCTTTACAAAACGTATTCGCATCAGGTGCTGTTTGCTTTACCTGTACTTGAGGTGTGATGCGACCACCTGTGGCAGAGTGATTAGACGTGATGTAGAAAGGTGCACAGCTGCGCATGGAAGTGGATGTGATCACTGTTTGGAGACTGGTTCAATCCAGTAACCAGTAACCAGAGTAACCTGGGCCACTGCCAGGATGGGAGACCTGTATTTGATCAGGCTTTTATGGAAAAAGGTGGAAAACAGCCTGCTTGAAGTTTGCCAAACAACACTTAAAGCATATGGATAAGGAGGCTTGTTTCAATTGAGGGAAAGATGAAAGAGAGAGAGAGAGAGAGAGAGAGAGAGAGGTCCCTGAAAATAAAATCTCCAGAGTGTATGAAATCTGAGGCTAGAGGGACCATTCACTGCTCAGTACAACAAGGAGCCCAAGTCTGTGACTGTCCTTGAGAGCCTTAAACTCTGTGGAACATCTGTGGCGAGACCTGAAAGTGTCACTTCACAGACACTCCCATGCAGACGGATGGAGCCTGACAGGATCTGACAGGAAGATGGGATGAACTGTCAGAATCCAGGTGGAGGCGCTTGTATTGACTTACAGGGAAACAGGAGGAAGGACTGAGCTCATGGGTCTAATAAATAACAGACATCCATTATGGGAAATGTGTATGTTTTGACTCGGTTTTGGAGTCAAGTGAAAACCTCGTCTGTCTGTCTGTTAAATTTGATTAAATCCGCATCTTCTTGCTTTTATGGCTCCCAGAAACATACTGGCAACGTATGGGAAACGCTCTGCGTGTGTTCTGTACGCAGATGATTTACAGCAACAATAACACATTGACTCCATCTTGCTTATCGTCATGGTGAAATCTGATTATGGTGGGATCGGAGCAGACGGGCCCACGGGATCCATCCGCGCACAAAGACCGGCCCTCAGCTGATATTTCAGTCTTTTTTATGAAAGAGCCGGATGTGACAGGGAGCAGAGGAACGGGGGGATGCCTCCAGACGTCAAGCTCTCTGCCAAATCATCGGGGTGATGTGCTCCTCATAGGTGGTTTAGGATAATTGGGCCGTGGCCATTAGTGAAGTGAACCAGTGCTGCCAAAAACGCTCCATAACTCAGAGAGAAGACGCGAGTGTGTTAAAATGAGGAGCAGGTTGGACGTGAGATTGCACAGTGTGATGAATCCAGTCCAGGGATTGTGTTTGAATAATTGCGCTGTCGGCTGCGTTTGTTCCTCCACCCGAGATGTTAAACATTCCCCTCACTCTCGCTAAAGGAGCAGATCTCAGACCTTAACGTAATTTAGGTAAAAAGCTATTAGCCAGACGTTTAATGAAATGCTCTTTTCTTCTAGTTCTCAATCCAACAGATTTGTACCTAAGAGTGAGATCCGACTCAGAGTCAAACACCGAAACCAGATGCACAAAGACACTGATCCAAAACCTAAACATCCCAAAACAAAACAGAGCCACACAGTCCGAAGTCTGGAAACTCAGAGCCTGAGCAGTGCAGAGCAGTGAGTGAGTGAGTGAGTGAGTGAGTGAGTGAGTGAGGGAGCGAGTGAGTGAGTGAGTGAGCGAGTGAACGAGTGAGTGAACAAGTGAGTGAGTGAGTGAGTGAGTGAGTGAGTGAGTGAGTGAGTGAGTGAGCGAGTGAACGAGTGAGTGAACGAGTGAGTGAGTGAGCGAGCGAGCGAGCGAGTGAGTGAGTGAGTGAGTGAGGGAGTGAGTGAGTGAGGGAGCGAGTGAGCGAGTGAACGAGTGAGTGAGTGAGGGAGCGAGTGAGTGAGTGAGTGAGCGAGTGAGTGAACAAGTGAGTGAGTGAGTGAGCGAGCGAGGGAGCGAGTGAGTGAGTGAGTGAGTGAGTGAGCGAGTGAGGGAGCGAGTGAGTGAGTGAGGGAGCGAGTGAGTGAGTGAGTGAGTGAGTGAGTGAGCGAGTGAACGAGTGAGTGAACAAGTGAGTGAGTGAGCGAGTGAACGAGTGAGTGAGTGAGTGAGTGAGTGAGTGAGTGAGTGAGTGAGTGAGTGAGTGAGGGAGCGAGCGAGTGAGGGAGCGAGCGAGTGAGTGAACGAGTGAGTGAACGAGTGAGTGAACGAGTGAGCGAGTGAACGAGTGAGCGAGCGAGTGAGTGAGTGGCACCGAGGCCGTGCTTTTATTTACAGTGCAGCTTCCTGTGTCCTGTGCAGTTTCTCTTCAGGGGAAACACCAGCGCCGGCTGTACAGAGACCTGATGACGGACTACAACCCGCTGGAGAGGCCCGTCTTCAACGACTCTCAAAGCCTCACTGTTCACTTCGGCTTCAGCCTCATGCAGATAATGGATGTGGTAAAAAAACACATTTACCTCCGCAGTCATTTTTAAATGAGTGTCCCATTATCTGTCAAGGACATTTGTGTTCATAGTAAATTCTTGCTTGATGCTTAAATGTCAACTCTTTTTCCATTAACCATTAAAGTGATGAAAAACATCTGTTAACAGGACGAGAAGAACCAAGTTCTGACATCAAACATTTGGCTCCAACTGGTAAGAGGCAATAAATAAATAATACCTATTATTTCTTTTCTCTGCTTCATGTTCAGCAGAAAATCCATCAGTTTTCTGTTTTACTCATCGTTCACAGTCACAGGATGGAGTTCATTATGCAAAGCTAGTTACTGTCATGCAGTTGACTTCATCGCAGCTCGTTGCCTCTTCAGAACCTTCCTCCCGCGTGTAGTGAGATGAAGTGTTTTATTGCAGCCTGTTCATGGAGTGACGCTGGTTACCTACTGCTGCACCGTCAGCAAACTGTGTCAAGGCTGCCTGCTGTGTTCTAAATCACAGCTTCAGTCACGGAACAACTCGATCCAATCAATAACACTATTTATAAAGGTTAGAAATGCACAGGCCAGTAACTGGAAACACAAACATTAGTTAAGGGTTCATCACTTCATGCCCTGCTGCATATTAACACGTCACGCTGTTGTTGAGGCAGCTGAAACTAGTTCAATTATTCATATAGCCCATATATAACTTCTTATCACAGGCTGCTTCAGATGCTGTTTCTCAGATAAAATCCTTTTCAGCCTGTGCATCTTCCACGTACTCTGTGCACGTGCAGCAGCCAGAGCTGCACAGAATTAGCAGAATATTCATTACAGGCACCGCGTCCCACTCAGCGCCAGCGGCCTCTGTTTAGCAGCTCACCAGGATGGAAACAGAGGCCTCCGGGCCACGAGCAGCGCCATCACCGCCTCGTCAGTCCCCGCAGGAGCCAAGGTTGGAGAGCACCGCGCTCCAGTTGCCGAGCTGCTGCATGAACGGCGCTCAGCCAAGGAGAGCGGTGAGAAGCGCTTTACTCCGAAAGTACAGCTCCAGCGTCACAGGCGGCTGCTTCTGCAGATTCATTCATAATAAATGAATAATGGATCCAGTTAGAGAAGTTTTATCAGAAGACGTGTGATGCAGGCATGAAAATGCACCCACAGCGTGTGCGCTCAAGCAGGTGGAGCCTTTTATTCGCTGGAAATCAGCCAAAGCCTCCACGCACACATCTGCCGCAGGCCTGGAGACGCTGCGCTCGCTTGGAGGATGCGCTGGAAGCCTCGGCGGCGCCACGGCTTGTCGCACACGCGTGTGCAGGAGAGCGGGGACTGCAGCCATCACAGGGAGCTCTGACCGCGATCCTCGGTCATAATCAGGCGCTTAATGAGTCGTGTTCGACCCGTTGGCCTCTTGTTGCCGCCTGAACTGGGTCCTGGAAGCAGAACCATGATCCATTCTGGGTGCCGTTCGCTGCTGTTGGCTCCGTGTGTCTGTCCAACAGACGGCCATGCAACATTCAAACCCCCCCAATGTCTCCAGCAGCACGTCACTGTTGGCAGACATTTGATGAAACGTCTCAGAATGCTGGAACGAAGGCGGCGCCACCAAACGTCAGCCTGTAAACCACAAACAGCTGAATCAGCCTGGAAGCTGCTGGAGCCTCTGAGCTCCGTTTGTGGGACTTGTCCCTGCGTGATGCAACCCACAGCCGCTGTCACATGCGTTTATTTTACTCATTATGGTGACTCTGCCTCTAAAGAACAGCGTTAAACCGCAGCGTGAGGTTTCAAACGAAGCTCTGGCCTCGTACGAGTCTGGAGGATCCGTTGAACATGTGGAAATGAAAGGCGTGTTGTGTTTCTGCACCCACAGTACTGGACGGATCATTACCTCCAGTGGAACACCTCGGCGTACCCCGGCGTGAGCAATGTGAGGTTCCCCGACCACCTCATCTGGAAGCCAGATATCCTGCTGTATAACAGGTAGGAGCTGCTGCTGCTGCTGCTGCTGCACAGTAATTGGACAGCTCGGTGCGAGGCCGCGTCTTCAGCAGGATGGAGTTGGGTGAGAGGGTTCAAATGACAGGCTGTGGTGCATAAGGACAGCAGCAGCAAATCACAGGTGACTTGGCTTGTTTGTTTGGAGTCTGTCAGCTTGTGTAAAAGCTCAGCTGCAGAATGAGACCACGAGGCGGGCAGACGTGTGCTTTGGCTTTGCTGGAACCAGCGTCTGTGTCCTGAGCAGCTGCTGAAGCCGCGCTGAAGCAGAGCTCTGCTTGGAAGGCGTCTGTGGCCTTCCCGGCGATTTGGTCCCGTTTCCACTAATTAGATTCTGTTTCTAAGCTGCTTCTCATCGCGCGTCAAGGTTAGTGCTGCGCTGCAGTTTAAGCGCATGCAGTAAAGTGTAGAGGAGCAGGTCAGGGCTATTAATCATGTGGACAAATGAATACACTTATAGGAAAGATGGTAGGAAGAAATGGTATTCTGTCCCTCAAGTACAGTGCTGCCGAGATCCCCATTAATCAAAGATCTGAGCAAACTGCATTAGAAGCACTCTAATCTCCCATCAGCTAATAAGGAGCGATAGCATTGTACTTCATTTGTCATTGTCCCTCTGAGTAAAGCCTTGATTCGAGACGCTTTGAATTAGACACTGCTGCAAGTTTCTGCCTTTTTCAAGCGACTCTTTCAACTTGAGCTCAACTCAGCCTCAGCCTCTGGGGAGTTCATTCCGAGGCGGTGGAGTGTGTGGAGCAGGGAGAATGAGAGTAACCACTGAATGAGCACCTCCAGAGGAGCCTCGCATCAGAGCAGGCGCCGCCGACGCTACAATAATTAGTTCGAGAAATGTATGTATTTTTCACCAGCCATCTGCTCCCGCGCTCTTTATAGCTCATGCAAGTTCACGCTGCTGCACAGAAGCAGCGACGCTGCAAAGGTTAAATCAGAGTGAAAGGCTGCAGACAACATGCTGGCAGACACTGACGGCTCCATGTCGTCCACAGCGCAGACGAGCGGTTCGATGCTACGTTCCACACCAACATACTGGTCAACTCCTCAGGCTCCTGCTCCTACTTACCCCCAGGTAAGAGCCTTAATAAGGCACAGGACACGACTCTGTTAACCTCACGATGGGGAACTTTATGTGTTTACAGCAGCAGCACGACGGACAAAAAAACAGCAGTACAAAAGTTGTGCAAAAGGAAATGACGGTAATAATAGTAATAAAAGTGCAAGAATAAGAGTAAACAACAGTAATACCAGAAAAAGACCAACAGAAAAATAAACACCAACAGTAAGAACACTGTGCAAGAAGAAAATAGTAATAATAGAGCCTGTATCTGCACCCACAACATGACAGAGGATCCATCCCAGAGCCTCCGCTAAGCTCAGACCACACACCTACACCTGGTACGACATTAAACCCCAGAGCAGCTGTTACTGTAGCAGCACACGCTCACTTTATGCCTGGGACTCGTTCATCTTCAATGAACACAATTTCTTATTTCCCCAATATTGTCTTTTTTATCCATTCTATCCATTTCCATCTCCTCTTGTACTTCATGCTGCACTGCTTTTTCATGGAGTGTGGCAGTTACACGTCTTGTCTTGAGAGGATGACGTTCTCATGTAATCCATCCATCCATTACATGAACTGCGTCCTTGTGAGGGTCACGAGGCTGCTGGAGCTCATCCCAGCTGTGATTGGGTGAGAGGCACGTTACAGCCTGGACATGTTCCCAGTCCATCACAGGACTAGTCATGGGGACATACATACGTTCACCTATGGGCAATGTACAGATACCAATGAGCCGCTTGTCTGAGGCGGCGCTGTGTCACTGTCTCACCTGAGGGCAGTACGACGTGACATTTAGAAATCTAGAAAGTTTCTATTTTGCTTCTGAAATTTTCGACTTATTAGTATCTAAACATGAGCTTTTGTGTCAACAGAACAGTGGTGCAGACGGCGGGCACCCCCCCGCTACCCTTTTCCTCTCACCCTGCAGAAGTGCGGCCGTCCTCGCCTCAGCACCCTAATCAATACAGGCATAAACAGCTCCATCACTGCTTCTCTCCGAGCATGAGTGCATGATTGCCTCTGTCACAAGCAGATTGTCTGGAACTTTGCTCCAGATGAAACCCTCATTAAGCGCCATTGGTGCTAAGCCGTCCGCCGCTGCTTGAGCCCAGTAAATGAATACGAGCACATGCACGGCCGGACCTGGACCCACGTCCCAAATCATTTGAATTTCCTGACATTTATCTTCGTCTCTGAGGTTCATTACAGTAAATAGGAGCTATTCTATTTGCCCGCTCTGCTCTCTGTCCATTCCCTGCAGCCGTATATCATCTTCATGGCGCCGACAGAGAGGAGAGACCATGTTTATTGCTAATGTCTCATATCTTTCTTAAATGTGAATGGAAATTAGTTTGGTCGCTGCCTCACACGAAGGATTAGTGGCCACTTTTATCTCCTTGTCCTATTGGGCTTTTGCTCTCGTTGAGATGGATGGTACTTGGACTCCATGCATTGGTTTTTTTAATCTTTCTCTGCGTTCTGCTTTGTTGAGTGCTCGAGATGATTCTGTCTCCCGCTCTCTTTCTTCACGATAGGGATCTTTAAGAGCACCTGCTACATCGATGTGCGGTGGTTCCCCTTTGACGTGCAGAGGTGTGACCTGAAGTTCGGCTCCTGGACATACGGGGGCTGGTCTCTGGACCTGAAGATGCTGCAGGCAGATGTCACAGGCTACATAGCCAATGGAGAGTGGGACCTCGTTGGTAAAAGGGCCGGGCTCCTGCCAAGTAGACCTGAAGTGCATCACAAACGCTGCCATCGAACTACCTCAGTAACAGAACGCTAGCCTTGCTTTTCTCCTCCAGAGGTTCCAGGACGAAGGAGTGAGCGTTTCTACGACTGCTGTGAGGAGCCCTACCCAGATGTGACCTTCACTGTGGTGATGCGGAGGCGGACGCTCTACTACGGCCTCAACCTGCTCATCCCATGCGTTCTGATCTCCACTCTGGCTCTGCTCGTCTTCCTGCTGCCCGCAGACTCTGGGGAGAAGATCTCACTGGGTGAGCAACTGGCTTTCACCCACGCCCACACAAACACGGGCTCTGCTTTAATAAGTCACTGTCGATGGGAGGGGAGTCACTGCTGTACTAATACTGTAGTATTGGTGGTAATACTGTAGTAATACTGCAGTTGCTGCAGTTTACGGCCGTTTCTGACTGTGGATAGCTGCTTAACTTGGATCATGTGACTGAGATGATGTGATCATATTATGAGGTTGTTCATTCTGGGTTTTTGAGAAATTGACTCAAATTTCAGCTGAAGCTGCATTTTGGTACTAAAGATGCTTGTCTGGCTCACCTCCACGCTTGCTGCCTTCACTGCATACGGATCAGAAACGCTGGTCTATTCATTCATGGCGTGAACTGACTTCGGTGCACATGTTTGACCTCCCGTGCCCTTATCAAGTTTTAGTTTATGCTACTTGAACTGAATTTTGTACATTATGAGCACTGTTAATTTATAATTACCCTACAAGTCCTTCATCATTCCAATGTTTTCTGGAAATGTGGGTTTAACTCGCAGCCAACCTGTCCCACTGGTCTCTAGAGTAATTAGCAATTTCATGAAAAACAATGTCCTTTTATTAATCCTCTTCCTCTGTGGCCACGTGAGGTGAGCTATTAATCAGCTCTGAGTGTCTGAGTCGACTGTCAGAGGACCAGGAAGCAGGTTTAATCTTATCACAGCTGTCACAGCTGACATCAATGCTTCATGCATAAATTATCGCGTGTAGCATTATGCAGACTCTATCTGTGGGTGGAGAGTTGTGCCAATGGTGCATGTGTGTGTTTCTCAGATTATTAAAGGCCAGATTTGCAGTTTGATTTCCTCATTATCAAAACACAACTTTTATTAAGCCAAATTATGCTTAAATGCTTAAATGCCAGATGTGTGGCCTTACTGTGTGTGCGGATCTTTTTGCACACGTGTGCGTTCCTCATGATGCTATTATGATAGAGCTTAGGCAGATAGTGGAAAGTGGAAATGAGAGCTGCTCATGTGAAGTATAATATGCTGATATCAAGCTCTTAATATTCCCTATCACACGATATTTGAGGGAGGATTTTAAATACGCAGTTTAGAGCACACAACAAAAAAAAACAACTTTGGTGCAAATGCTTGTTTTTCTCTATTTTTACAGTACGTCTGACTGAGAAGAACTTTATGTTATGAGTAAACCTTTAAATCAGTGTCAAGTGGTTTTTAATAATAGAGGACTGAGATGTTGAGGTTGATTAGTTCATGCGTGTTTCATTTAATTTCGTGTGGAGCATTAAGGTAAAGTTGCTTTTAAACTATTCAAATCTAATATTACACCTACAAAAATCTTGACGCGAGGATATTCTGTTTGGCATCATGTGTGCACCATGTCATTTAAGGGATTCTCATGCTGTTTGGCAGAGTTGTCAACTTGCCTGCAGTTTAACTTCAGTAAGATTTGACTGAATTTTAGCTTTTAGTGAGACAGCGAGACTCAGTGGCTTAGCAGCGACTGTTCACTTCAAAGCAGCTCAGTTGATCGACTAGAATTGAGCATGTGATACAAGAAAACATTGGCACAAATGCATGAAATAGATTCAAGTCTATAAACAGCACTAGAAATACTCAATAGTAAATATAATATTGCATATGATATGCTCCTGTGTGATATGAACACTTTGAGTTTGGGGAAGTGCTGACTGGGATTCGCTCTCCTTCGCAGGCATTACCGTCCTGCTCTCCCTGACTGTCTTCATGCTGCTAGTTGCAGAGATTATGCCCGCCACATCCGACTCGGTGCCTTTAATAGGTAAGCCAGTCCAAAGTTAAAAGCAGCTGCTATGGGTGTCGACTATCATCAGTGGGAAGACACAGCTGAAAAACTGTGTAGTCATTTTTCATCAGGGCTTCTCTCACATCACACTTTAGCCCATTTTAATCCCCCACCCCACATTTTTATTACAGTATGTGGAGGTCTGAGTAACACTTTGAAAAAGCAAAATGAAAATAGCGTTTCTCATTCCTCTGAGATGCATGAAGGGAATTTCATGATTCTGATGATGACTTGATCCTCTTTTTCTCTTTTTATTTACTGGATGACACAGCTCTTACCTCTGTCTCTGCCTTCTCACCCAGCTGAGTACTTTGCTACCACCATGGTTATTGTTGGCCTCTCAGTGATTGCTACAGTTCTGGTTTTGCAATATCACCATCATGACCCCGATGGAGGCAAGATGCCGAAGTGGGTGAGTGTTTTCATGACTCTACTCCTATACTTACAATACGCTTTTCCAAGGACCAATCAATCAAACTTTTCGTTTTTTTTTCACTGGTCCAATGTATTTTATTATTTTTCTTTTATTGTAGCCAGTCAGTAAAAAGGAAAAAAGGCTCATTTTATGTTCCTTTTGATTTATATCTGCTTCCTATTGTCTACGCACAGACCCGCGTGATCCTGCTGAACTGGTGCGCCTGGTTCCTGCGCATGAAGCGTCCGGGTGAGGAGCGAGTGCGCTCAGCCTGTCACAACAAGGCTCCACGCAGCAGCCTCACCAGCATGGACCTCAATGCCAGCGCCTCAGCCTCCCAGTCCACCAACGGCAACATGCTCTACGTCGGCATTCGTGGTCTGGAGAGCCTTCACTACTCCCCGGCCGCCATCTCACCCGACTCTGGCGTCCTCTGTGGACGGCTGGTCGGCCGCGGCGAAGATGAGATGCTTCTCCCCACCGGTCAGAGCTCCACCGTGGGCAGCGTGGAACCGGAGCTGGCCAAGATCCTGGACGAGGTGCGCTATATCGCCAAACGTTTCCGTGACCAAGATGAGGACGAGTCTGTGTGCAATGAGTGGAAGTTTGCTGCGTCCGTCATTGACAGGCTCTGCCTCATGGCTTTCTCGCTCTTCACTATACTCTGCACTATTGGGATCCTCATGTCTGCACCCAACTTTGTAGAGGCTATTTCCAAAGATTTTTTCACTTGAGAGATTATCAGGATACTGGGCTTCAACAAAATAACAGCGTCTAAATTTGATCTCCTTATACTGAAACTACTAAGCTTTATTTAAATGGTGCATTTTGTTCAAAAACATTAGCTGTGGTTTGTTATGTAAGGTAACTGGGTATTACTGTTCATTACAAAACGTGAGCACTACACAATCTTGTATTAAAACATATTAATTGTATCATATAAACTATTAGATATCCAAGCTAGAGTATTGTGGTAAATTATCTTTATATGAATACAAATCTTTGTTGATTATTGGATCAGTACTCTTCAGAATGTTCCTATTGAGTCCTATTGTTTCTTGTTTTTTTCCACTGTTACATAACATTTGATGGTCATATAATTATTGTGTGCTGAAAATAAAGAGCTTTAGTTTATGACTTAATTTCTTTATGTCTACGGAACAACTGTACTGTGATATTTTGTATTTGGAAATGATACAAACATAGTTTTTGGTTTTCTTTATTTATTACCAAATAAAAGGTCCTTGTGGTGAACTGGCAACCTGTCTAGAGTGTATTATTGTACGTCTCCTACCCAGTGGCAGCTGGGATTGGCAACCTTGCTCAACCTTGCAAAGACGAGCAGTTAGGATCTTGGATGAATAGATATATGGACAGATAAATTACTGTCAATACATGTAGTCTAACATCAGTGGAATCATTGTATGTCATTAAACATAAATCCATAGCCTGGTACAGGCTATAATGTTATTGTTGTCTAAATGTATATAAATAAGCCTTCATAAATAAACACATACTTCTTGCAGCACTATGGTAAGTTAATTTAAAATGTAAACATTTATAGCTGATAGAGTCTGTATTTTACAATGGTGCAAAGCTGCCCCCTGGTGACTGCATTTAAAAGGGTTACCCAGTGAAAACTTCTATAAATTCTGAAGGAGATAGTAACGTTATCAATGTCAGATCAAATGAAACCTTAATAATTTTGAGTGGGAAAACTCTGAAGTGTTTTTACTGACTGGCGATTAAAGTCATGTATTTTAAAGGGAACCATAATTTGAAGCAAAGCATTTTTACAGGATTGAATTACGTGTTGCTCCGGATGCGACCGTGCGCCTTTGTTATTCCGCCGACTAGAAACAAATCTGCTAACTAACGTGTAGTACAAGTTTAGGTAGTGACACCGGTCTCTTTGGTTTGTGATACTTTGCCTGTGTTGTTTGATCGGTGAAATGTCGGACGCGTTGCTGCAGTGGTGCGTGGACCAGCTTCACCACAAGTTTGGGTTGGAGGCTTGTGAAGACATCGTCAAGTAAGAAATGTTTGCTAGTACAATGTGTCATGCTTGCTAACAAGCTAACTGCCGTGCTAACTTGAGTTAACTAAGCTAGCTAGGTAGAGCTGGATATTATTGTGCCACAGTAAGAACTGTAATAATACTATAATTAGTACGATAATACGATAATTTATGTTGATCTGAACGTTTAGTGCTTTCAGCTAAATGTGTGAGACATGAAGTTACAGCTGTCACGGTGGACGTGGACAGTCTGTCAGCTCTACATTAGCAGTCGCTTGTTCTCCCTAAATTGTATGCGCCTCCTTTTCCCTAAATATGTTTTTAGGGAATCCAACAACTGGATTACGTGTTTCTGTAACACATGATTTACTTAATACTTAAACACCGGATTACAACTCATTAAATACATTGATACGGAGATGTTGACATGACTGAATCTGTCAGTGTTGGAGGGTGTGTTTAAATCTTGAACTTAATTAATTCTGCTCTGAAAATGCTACTCGGTCATGTAACTATATTCAACAATATATATGGTTTCAACAGAGTATTATTGAAACATCTAATTTTATAACAAATGTGTAAATCGGTTCTTTTAGATACATCCTGTCTATTGAAAAAGCTGAGGAGATTGAGGAATATGTTGGAGACCTCCTGCAGGGAACAGATGGAAGAAAACGGTTTTTTATAAATGAGCTCCTCCAAAGATGGAATAAGATTCAAAAACCAGCTACAGATGTCACAAATCGTCTCCTTTTCACAGAATCTGCTTTAGCAGGTAGGGAAATATCACAACTGCCATTGAATGGATTTTGTTTTACAAAATGCATAAAATGTGCATCAACTTAAAAAAACATGCCATTTAACTACTGTTCTACCTGGTCCTAACACTGAATCATTTCTTCACATTTTATCATAATTGCAAATGTGTATTAAGTCAAATTTAAAATTTCTTATATACAGGTATGTGTTTTCCAGTGTATTTGATGTGAGTTTAGAATTTATATGCGTTCCCAGATTCACCGGACATGACCAAGGATGCCCAAAAGAAATCTAAACGCAAGGGCCGTAACAAACAGGAGACGATGACATTGAGCCAAACAGAACCTGAACAGGAGATAGTCAAAACTCCCATTGATTTTGTGAGGGTGAGTTGATATCAGACATTAATGCTTTTAATACTTCCATTGTGCTGTGATTTGAATAAATAGATGAAGTGATAAAATGTCCTTAGCTGTGCGATTTTTCATAACTTATGTCTTCCTGTGCTTTGCTCTTCATTAACTGCCCTCCCTCAGACCCAAGAGAACAGTGGTTCTTCTTCAACAAAGAAGAAAAGTAAGTTTGTCAATCTGTATGCTAAAGATGGCCAGGATAAGCTAGCTGTCCTCCTCCCAGGCCGACATGGTTGTGAGTGTCTTGCCCAAAAGCACAAACTTATAAACAACTGCATCAGCTGTGGTCGCATTGTATGTGAGCAAGAGGGCTCCGGACCCTGCCTCTTCTGTGGAAGCCTGGTACATACATGCCTTAAATGTCTCATTTCCATTACTAGATTTGAATATTTTGGTGGTCCTTGACAATTCTTTTGTCTTGTTTATTTAATTAATTAGGTCTGTACAAAAGAGGAGCAGGAGATCCTACAGCGAGACTCCAATAAAAGCCAAAAACTGAGAAAAAAACTTATGGGAGGTGAGATTCAAAATAAGACAGATTAGATCAATATAAAAAAATTAATAAAATAATGACGTGTGTGATTGTGACAACAGATTCCGGAGGCAGAGATTATCTCCCACACCAAGAGGCCAAGTTGAAAGCTGGCTTAGAAAAGGCCATTCAGCACAAAGAAAAATTACTGGAATATGATAGAAACAGGTATAAAAAAAAACAGCCACTCAAAGAGCTTCATCTGAGTAGAAAAGTCTAATGCTTGGTGTGCAGCATTAACTATTGGGTAATTTTACTGACTGTTGAACATAACAATTAAACTAGATGATACAATGTATATATTTATCACCCTTACAGTGTAAGCAGAACACAGGTTCTGGATGATGAGTCAGATTACTTTGCCACTGAGTCTAATCAGTGGTTGTCACCGAGTGAGCGAGACAAATTAAGGAAAAAAGAAGAAGAGCTTCGAGAACTTCGTCATGCCTCTCGCAAGGACAGGAAGATCACATTGGATTTTGCTGGTAGACAAGTAATTGATGAAGGAAACAACCTCCAAGAATACTATACCAAGTAAGATGGCCTCACAGTAATAAGGTCAGATTTATGTTATACAGTCAAGCTAAACACCGTCAGTGATTGATATGTTTCTAATTATTTGCAGGTTGGAGGAGACCCTCAACACTATGAAAATTGATTATATATCTAAATCACCATCGCATTTTAAAAGTAAAGCAGGAAGGCAAAGCCTCAGAGATTTGGTCAACCCAAACATAATGCAGTCTGCACCAGAGGTAAATCCTTTTTACTATGTGTACTTCAGTTTTAGACTGCGTACATAAATGATTTTTATCAAACTTAATGGAGATCATCAGTAAATGAGTTCATATTGCATTGACATTGTGGCCGACATGGCTGGCAGAGGTTGTGCAGTATACTTACAGATTCTACTAATAATAACAATGAAAACAACATTGTTTGCAGTGGGTGGATGATGAAGGCAGAGAAACCTTTAAGAGAAAAAAAGACCAGGGAAGGAGTTTGGGAGAAGATAAAGGTGCAGAACGTAACAGATTGAGACTCCAAGACAGAGAGCTGCAGGAAATGTCAGATGGCGGCTGGTGTCTCAGCATGCATCAACCCTGGGCTTCACTACTTGTCAAAGGCATCAAGAGGTGAGGACTATACAAATTCCCAAAGAAATGTTAGTTTGTTTTTTTTACTATTTTGATGTTTCCAACACTCACAGACCTGTTCGATCGCTAAACAAAGTGACAGCATTATTCTGAAAATGAATAGTATATGGCCAGTGAACATACAATTTACATAAGATATATATATATATATATATATAAAAATTATTTAATTTGTTTTGTGTATGAGTAGGGTAGAAGGACGAACTTGGTACACATCTCACCGGGGACGTCTTTGGATTGCTGCTGCAGCCAAGAAACCCACCCCCCAGGAGATAGCTGACGTGGAATCCATGTACCGCCACATCCACAAGAAAGGTACACTGCAAATCAGGGAGTGTATTGTTTGCACTTGTTTTATACACAGCACTCACAGCCCTGAGTGGAATCAGTGGTTTGGTCCCTACAAACTATTATCACAAAAATGATTCTTATTATGATTTTAATTGTGCATGTTGGTGGGTTTTTGAATTTTGCTGTTGTCTTCTGTGCAGAACCCGCGTTTCCAAAGGACTACCCCACTGGCTGTCTGCTGGGCTGTGTTAACATGACTGACTGCCTGTCTCAGGAGCAGTTCAGAGAACAGGTTAGTAAACCAGTATATCACACCAGTTGAACATGTCTGCTATAACAAATAAATATATATTATACGAATATAAAAGGGGGGGAGACACGACTGTGGACTGTATATTGTACCACATTAAGTTAATCCAATACCATGTCCTGCCAGCAGAGGTCAGACAATCATCAGTAGCTCCTGGACAGTATTTCCACTAGAGGCAGTATGCACCGCAAGCAATGCACATCTTAGCCCTTATTTTACCACTAACCTTCCAACAACATGCCTTAGAATGTTGATATGTACACATGACAGTGAACAGACCTTTTGTCTGTTTGTATTTTGTATTGTCAGCAATAAGGATTTATCTTGTGTTGTAGATAAATAGAGGAGAGCTGCTGCTGGGGTGGTTTTTGTCTTCTGACTGCTTAAAACCAAACCCACCTTTTACGAAAGTGCTCTGAGGACTTTGAATATGTGATGTGACTACATATAGAGCTGCTTCATTGGCAGTACGGTCAGTTCTGCAAATCTGGATTCAAGATGTTTACTTGAGCTTTAAAAGACCCAAATCACTTTAATAGAAAGCAGTTTTCCAAGTATAATCTGGAAAAAACATCCCGCTGCCTCTTAAGTGATCATGCGAGTCCTATTTGCTGTCAGTCAAACCAAGTAGATTATGTTACTATCCCCATGTGGCATGCGCCAAGAAAATAAGACGCTTTGCGTGTAGTCTGTGATGAGAAATGGTGGATTTTGTACCGTTTTATCCCTTTAATAATGAAAATCTTGTGCCCTAATTGCTACACAACCAGTTCAACTGTGAACCTTTGGCTAATTTGTAGATGGTTAGATTTTGAAGTAATTCTTTGAATGGCATCACCAAAACATGAGTGTTTTTGTAATCACTGTTTTACCAACAACAGTCAGAGTAACATCTTGAAACGAATGCACACCCTCGGGTGATAAGGTGTCGGCTTGTTCTCATTTTGTTAATGTTGTGTATAAACATTTAAACACCTCACTCCATCTTACTCTAGTTATCCAGTCACACAAAACACACACAAGCAGCATGCACTGATGCTTAATAAGTGGAGAAATGTGTACAGTCCTAGACGCTGTACAAGCTTGCCCTGGACCAGCGAAGCTCCAACCTGTACACACACGCGCCGTCTTTCCTGAGATTCTATTATAGGAAAAAATACAGAATCGCAGCCTTTTAGGAAGGGTTCAGTTTGTTTTAGACTTAAACAAATTCTACTTTCCTAATGTCTGCTGCTACATGTTTTGCATTCTGACTGCTGGGACCTGTAAATCTTAGGGCTTTCCCCTTTTGTACTCTGTCCTCATTCTCTCCTCCACCACTCATTCCACCCAGGGCTGTAAAATCATGTTTGCAGGCAGTGTGACTGCCCTTTCATCCTGTGAAAGGGTGTGTATGTGTGTGCGTCTGTGTGTGTCCACTTGCACAGAGCAGCCATAAATAACACCCCCACCCCGCATAGGGCCCCTCAGAAAAAAGAAGGAAAGGCAGATGTAGAAAATAGTGAAGCAAGCAGAGAAGAACAGGACCGATAGCTTAATGGTGGTGCAGCACACTTCCTCGCTGCTTGTTCCAGGCACCATTTTAGATGAAGACAAGGCTATTAGCTGTAACATGTAGTATTTCAAAGTTGCTTCCTTTTTTTATGATAAAAGAGCGTGGGGTGTGTTAGTCCGTAGTAGCACACAGCTGAGCTGCAGGGCTGGGAGAGTGGGTGAGGTGTCGGATTTACTGTCCTATGCTGGCAGCTGTGGGTGGTTAAAGGAAGGGGGGTGGCGGTGAAGGACAGACAGCCATTATTCTTCAGGCCTTTCTAAATTTGCCCCTAGTGGTGTTTGAAATATTTTGGGAAAGTGCAAAATGTGTAGATCTAGTGATCTGTGAAGAAAACACCCAAAAATGTAGTGAATGTGAGGTCCTTCAGTGCCATAACTCTCAGTCCCCTGTTGGTGTGCTGTTGTACAAGGCAGCAGCACAAACCCAATACCCTGATAAGAGATGGTGCAGAAAGGCCACCCCAGGCATGGCAGGATTTCCATCTGCTCCACTTGTACCAATTCCTTCCTCCATTAGAAACTGACTGGTGTATTGATCCGTTCTCCCCATAATCTGTCACTCCTCCCAACTCGCCAGGCCTCTTACTACTGATAATTGGCCAGCCATTATGATCTGTGTTCTGTCTTTCCATCCCTACCCCCCAGTGCTCACTCAGCAGTGAGTGGAGAGTGGAGATGTACGCCTGACCTTGCTACCGCAGAGGGCACAGGAGGCGGGGGAAGGGTGTGGGGGGAGAATAAAAAAAGAAAGGCCCATTACAGATGGAACAGCTTTTTTTGCTGGAAGAAGCAGAACAAGCTGATTAAAAAGGATGAGCGGAAAGGTCCATTCGGACCGAGTAGCTTCTATAGCTGGTAGATGGTTTACGTCTCATACAAAAGCCAATCAACTGGGCAGCAATTGGACAGAAAGTGAAATGGCACAGCATTATGTGATTCTGAGGAGAACGTCTGTCTACCTTTGCACAGAGCAGTTCTTGGGCTCCAGACTGGTTCACAGCACAAGCAAAGGCACATCAGACCCCATACGGAGCTCAAATAACACCATCAACTTACTCCTGCGGTGCAACAATTGATTGGATCAATCCACACTCTTAATAAGGCTCTGATTTCTTACTCTGCTTCACCAGCTGCACAGCTACTTGACTTGGTGAATACACTTCAACGGCTCTGATCTCTTGGACAGTGTTGTTCAGATCTATGCTGATTTATGAAACGACTAAGAAGAAAAGGAAATGTGCGTGCGTGCGTGTGTGTGTGTGTGACCTCTCCACACAGCACATTATCTAATCAAAGAGCTCATAACTTTCCTGGAGGTGAAATGTTTACATTCTAACTTAGCCAATGTTTTATTCCCAGACATCATAATCTGTGTCTTTGTGAGTGTTATCTGCTTTTCACACTGAAGCCTATTTTACTAACTCAGGGTTAAAGGCTAATACAGTACATGGCAGGTTCCAGTGCAGCAGTGTTTATCTTCTGGATACACACACATTCCTCCTCAGCATTAAATCAACTTCCTGTCAGAACACAAAAGCAA
This sequence comes from Betta splendens, assembly GCF_900634795.4. NCBI lineage: Eukaryota > Metazoa > Chordata > Actinopteri > Anabantiformes > Osphronemidae > Betta > Betta splendens. The sequence goes on along the minus strand of NC_040883.2, from coordinate 2,339,844 downwards.
TGGCAGATATTTTGTAGTGTTACAACAGGAGACGCACTTGTGTCATTAATGAGAAATGACGGTGTGATGCTGTGTAGCTGCTTCAGCTGCAGGTTGCAGGTTGCAGGTAGTCGTGCACTTACGGTAATAGAAATGAAAGAGATGCTGGGATGGCTTCTTCCTATGACAACACTTTAAGATTTATGAACCAAATGGCAAAACCGTAAATAAAGCTGACGAGATAAAAACAGAAAACAGTTACATTGATATAGTGCAAACAAATTGAGACAAGACATTCAGAATCACACATCGGGGCTGTGCACGTTGATAATCTTTATTTGTGGACCGAGCCTCAAACTCAGTAGCGCTCCCAGGAGACGGCGTCACCATCGCTCACCAACCGCTCCTCTTGTCTGTGCCTCTTCACTGCACCTGATGTCACAGCGCTTGAAACTGATTAACAATGGCTTGAGCTTCCTAAATGGGCAGATTGATATTCCTGAGGTTTAAGGGACTTAGTGGTGATTAACTGTACCGTTCTCTCTGCAGTGTAATAAGCACTAAGAGGTCGGCGCCGTGTTCCTCTCAGCCCACCCTGCGTAGGCTGCAGAGCTGTTTTCACTTAGACCTTCTCCAGCGTTGCTCTGTTTTGTCATTGTGCTATCGGACTATATTGCACTTATCTTTTGACACAAAGTTATTAAATTAATGTTTTACTTTGCTCCTTATTGTAGCTGTGGGGACTTTTATGCACGTATACTTAATCACATTATAGCACATTATACTCTCCTGCACCTCTGTAGATATACGCGCGTCAGGTAGCTGAAACCGTGGGCTTAGACCACATCACATTGCTGCGAGCCAAGCCACTTATCTCTTGAAACAAGTGCTGCTTTCTGTGGAATTCCATTTGTGCAGACTCTCCCTCTGACCTCCAGAGTGGAGCCCCCGTGCTTGTTAGGCCGGCTGGAAGCTCGGACTGATGCCTGCGTTTCCTTGTGTGGTAATGTGATATTTATATGCTAAAAGCCTTCCTGCCAGCGTGCCACACACACACATCGCTCTCTTTCTCTCACAGGATATATTGGATGCATTCCAAAGGAAGGGAAGTCAGGCACTGCTATTTTTTCTCCCCTCCCCTCTTTCTCTGTTACATTGTGTGAATCCTTAGTAGTGGCTGCTTCTGTCGTTTCCTGCTCCGCTTCCCCTCCGTCATTCTGTCTTCATACATTCTCCACCTTCTCTGTGGCGGTGTGTTTTACAAGTGGGTGCTGCGAAGTTGTATGTGGTCAGGGAGAATTCAGTGCATGCCCAGTGAACAGGCCCCGCGCTCGGGTGAAAGTGTGCATCTCTCTGTGTCTGCGCAGTCTGAGTCGCTCACTAACACACTCGCATTCCTCCCCGTCCTCGCGTTTCCTTGCTGGGCAGTTTGCCACGGCGAGGAGGTCAGACATCATGTGATTCTGCAGTGGTGTGTAGAAAGCATTCAGCCCAGATCCCCAGGCACTGAATGACAACCAAGCAAACCTCAGTCACAGGTTTTCAACAGCATGAAAAATACATAGAACCATCTGCTGGTCTTGAAATGGCCTGCTGCACTGAGTAGCGTTTCACCACTTCATCAAATGTCACACAGTTTGTGCTGCTGGGGAACCGACAGCTCCCGTATCATTATCACCACCACTACTTCTTTATTTTGTGCTGCTCACTTAACAGAACCTGTTCCTCTGTCTGTGTGCTGATCACAGGAACCTGGAACAGTAATAAAGGCAACATGAGAGACATTTCACATAGCTTCCTTTGACGGTCTGGAAGACAGAGCTGTTGATGAAAATACGTTGCAATCAAAGAGCAACGGCTGAATACAGAGCCGTGTGAAGTGTTCGACTGAATGCCAAGCAGGTGCAAATGCTTCTTTTCTCCTGAAAAATGTCATTCTCGTTGCGCTTTCAAATCAGACCTTTGCAGCGCGAGACCCATTCCTTTAGTCTGTTATTAACGCTGAACAAATGCTAAAGTCATCATCACTATGTAGTCAGAGATTCAGCGGGAATTTAGTAGTATTACAGTGGTAAGCACATCGACAGTAGCACGTTAAGGCCAAGGAGACGTCAAACCACATGTGAAAGAACGTGAAGTGATTCATAAGAAGGACAAATGAACCTCAGCTACAATTACTCACTCGCTGCATAGAAGCCTGCTTTTATTTTTTGGTTGTGTTTTTTACTCACACTGTGTCCTACAGTCCTACTTGGTGGTTCTTTAGATAATTCACAAGGATGATCCAGAAGGAATAGTGCAGAATACAGCGAGGGAGGATGGTAAGTTGGTGCAGTGGAGTCCTTACAGCCTGTGGTTTGGTGGTGAGAGCGTTTAACTCTTGATGTTTTTCAGCAGGCATGTTTGAAATTCTGCCATTTTTAGGTCCTAGCGCAGCCACGTGCTTCAGCCCATTTGTTGTGTAGTTTATGGAACAGTCTCATTCTTCCCAGTTTGTGATCTATTCAAAATAATGGTCCCAACTGTGTTAAGCAACGTTTGCATAAAGACGACCGCTGTAGGTTTTATTGTTGTGATGTATTTAGTGCTTTGCTGGAGGCGAAGTCCTACTCCCATAACGCGCTTTAATGAAGCATGGATAAATGTTTGACATTTATCTCCCATCTTCTCATCTGGTGTTTGTCAGCGAGTCCCCAAAACGGCTCATCACGAGGCCTGTGTCGGTGCCAGTTTTCTCTTTTGGAATGAGTAATAAAGGTTGATTGGCGCGCTCAGTAGGTACTTTGCACTAAATAGGCAACGCTGCTTCCTCGCGTGATGTTATCTGGAACTGGAACACTTCTCCTTATAATCATTATTCTCAATTTCCCTTCAAATCCAAGTCCGTTCACTTCACTTACTGTATCTAGTGGATTTCAAGTGTTGGTGCCAACATTCCTCAGACATGCCTAAGCACCGTCACACATGCCTGTTTGTGTTCATCTGAGAACAGATCCTTATCCAACCAAGCCAGCAGCAGGAAAAGCACGAGTATCTCCGCTCGAGAGGCAAAGAGCAGAGCGACAACGCGCGAGGAACTCTCTGCCACTGCAGGGTCAGAGATTACAAACTCAATTGTGCTCTGCTGGGTGACATGTCTGCTCAGCAACTTCCTGCTAGCGACATCTGAGTGGAGCAAAGTGAGGAGGAGGAGGAGGCGAGGGAGGCCATCCATGCTTCCAGCGCCATTAATCTTTCTTTGTAGCACACTATAGGAACAGATTTTATTTCCACTTGCCCTTCAAACCACTGGAAAAGTAACAACATAATAAAACCAGCAAACTCATAATCAGATATATGTCTGATCTATTTATTAGAAGTGGGTGATCAGGCTGATTAAGGCTGAAGTTGATCTACAGTATATTATTTGACTTGGTCTCTTATCTAAGATTTATTGTTTGGCTTCATATTTGAAACAGTGTGAATCTGTGAAAAGCTTTGCTTGTTGTTCCTATAATTATTACTGTTTCACACCGGGGAAATTAAATGGTTTACAGCTATAATCAGTGATCAATTGTGGAAGTCTGTGAAACTCATTTCTCCATTTATTCGTCTGGCTGAGGTGGACGTCACAGTCGAGGACACGCCGTGGCAGAGAATAACACATGGAGTAGTTTGGCTTCTCTTATTTTGGAAATCCTGTAACAACTTCATCTCATTGTGTTTAATGAAAGAAATGCCTTTGAGACAGCCACCACTCGCCTCTGACAGAAATCAAGTGACAGCCTTCCTTCTGTTCTCCCACCATCCTCACAGTCAACCCTGGGAGTGCAGGGAAGAGGCCGTTATTTCCCACAGAGTCTGAGTGAACACAGATGGGGGAGTTGTGCCCCAGCCTCAGGATATCAAAGCAAGTATCCTCCTTAAGAGACAGACATGTTCATAAACTCCCCAGTTCTTCTCAATTTCCACATTATGAAATCAAATGCCCACTGTGAAGAGGTTTGTTACCTTACTTTAAAATACGAGGCCTTCTGCTGACACTACCTGTGTTAAGGAGAGCTGGATTTGTGGCACCGATAAAAGGAGATTGTGGTGGAAAATAAGAAGTTTTAATGCCTTCGATTCCCTGGAATTTGTCTTTGAAGTCTCGGTTTGAAAGCAGACATGGTAATTGTCTCCAGGGGTTCTTGCTGTGTGCCCTGTAAAGGAAACCACTACGTAGATGGATTTGCCTGTGTGATTTTCTGTAAGTGCAGTGCAGTTGTCTTTACCTCACAAGGTACTGTAATAACAGCTGCTTATTTTTTAGGGCTGGAGCTTTTTTGTGCACAGCATTGGGGGCTTTTGTTGCTTCGGTTCCGTGCGAGTCCCGCACTCGTCCGACACGAGCTCGACTGTGAGAACAAGAGAGAAGCCTTTTGCTTGGAAAGTTCCAGCAGTTGGCTGGTTGAGTATAAAAAGCTTTGACTGTTGTGAGGCAGTCCTGTTTTCTTCTTGCCTCAGGGCCACCGCAGGAGGTGAAGTCATAAACATGGCTGGGAAAGTGGAACTGGGCTCAGTGAGGAAGTCTGTGTGTGTGTGTGCAGAAACACATGACTTCACTACACCTGTCAGCACTGGTCCCAGCACTGGTCCCAGCACTGGTCCCAGCACTGGTCCCAGCACTGGTCCCAGCACTGGTCCCAGCTCCAACACCAGCGTGTGACATGGTCTTTACCAACCGCTCACAAAGAGTCCAAATATGAACTTTGTGAGGCGGCGGGAAAAGTAGGTCTTAATATCCGCCTTGTTGGCCTTTTATTGTTAGTGATGGTGGGCTGGTGGCAGCTTGAACTCATTTACATCAAGACAATAAAGTAGCCACAATTGCAGACATGCAGAGCGGGTCCTTAAACCAAGCCAAAGTACAAACACTGAAGCTTCACAGTTAGTGTCAGTGCGTCCTGCGTTTGGATGAATGCGAGTGTAAATGACGAGGATGGAATGAGTCCACAACACAATTAGACAGTGTTACTTTGGGAAGTTACTGCATTCGGTGGCGTTTTCATGCTTTTCATCAGGGCAGAGTGTGTTGATCCTCCTGTACATGCGCTGAAGCAGGGAGCATTTTTAAGGCTGTCTTTCCTGAGCTGAGCAGACTCTCACAGTTGCAGTAATTGGAAAATCGGGATCCTGGTGCTGAGCTTCTAATAATGAGACATGTCTCCCGTAACGCCGAGGTTATTAATAATGTAAAAACGCAGGAGCCGGCGTTGGACACTCCTAGATAATTAATGTTCACTCTCCAACTTGACACCGGTTGCTTCGGCAGGTGAAGTAGTGTGCTAAATTTTTAATCATCATCATGTAACTTCGTGTGCTTGAGCTGAAATGAAAGGGACAAAGTGAGCTGCAGTGGCTGCTGATCAGAAGGTGAGCACTGGTTTGAGTTATTGTCACATGGCACCAAGATCTGAAGCCTGCGTCCACGCGGCCTCAGGGTGTGTGTGTTGGTTATAGTAGTGGTTATAACAGAGGTTTTAAACTTGCATGTAGACTTATTGCAAACCCGAGTCAGTTTTTATGGTTTAATCCATCCGTTATTCGTTGTGTTTACTTGTACTTTAGTGATCGTGTCACAGTCGCTGAATCTTTTAATTGTCATGTAAAAAGAAAGCTTGGTTCCAGTAATTGGGTTAGTGGATTAGAAAAAACCCAGATTTCCCCAGATTGATTTCTCCCTCAGAAGGCAGATTGTCAAGCCGTGTAAAAGCGTAACCAGGTTACTAATCAGCTTTTTTAAAAGCGCATGCAGGACAAAGGCTGCGGCTGCTGGAGACTCTTCTTAGCGGCAGCTGAGTGAAAGGGGACATCATCGCACAGAGCGGCCGCGGCTGCGTTCGTAATTCGAGTTCGCACAAAGTCTGTAACGCAGACAAGGAGCCACGCAGACGTCCACGGCCCTTTTCCCTCGGATCAATTTACTTCACACAGTTTGTGAGGACTGTTGTCTGTCTGTTGGTCAGCTGACGCATGAACTTGTTCCCCAATTACTTGAAATGTGGTTTCTCTGAGTAATGTGGTTACAGTTAAGTGTATGTAAATCCAAATTGTCTATAAATGAGAAAATGGAGCTTTTTATTGCACTCAAGGAAGCAGTAACTTATAATTGCAAGTGTCATTCAACCCACAATCTAAAACTCGCAGCAAATCCTCACAATTACTAACCTGAAACTACAGGACTATGGTCAATTAAACTTATATATGACTCATAGTTCTCAGCATGTTGCTGATTACTTCAACCATGACTTTTGTTTGAGCAGTTTTTTTTTTCCAGAGCATGAATAATTGATCCGCTCAAACGACACATGTTTTAAGCAGGGGCAAAGATCATTTAGTGTCAGTATTGATGGGAATCATTGACTTTTTGACCCTAAACTATTTGTTTGCTTATTGAATTGACTTAGATTCAGATTCAAATCTAAATCTAAGTCAATCCAGGCGCTGCTGTGGTTTCTATGAGCAAGCGTTTGTCATGTCTAGAGGTGGTGTTGGGAAACGAAAATGAGCCATAGACCTGTTCAGATCTGATGTGAGTTGTCCTATTAAGATGTCTGAACACAATTATTGAAGATAAGTGAACCGCAAATGGCTGGTAAATGTTCTGCCAAGTGTAGATGTTTATGCCTCGACTCCACTTCACGTTCAGCGGTTTCACTCTTTGTCCCTTTGAAGCAGAGGCTGTTTTCAGTCACCGCTTCATTCGTTGTGATCAGTTCAAATTTGCCGCACTTTCATGTTGTCAGGCTGCTCGTGAAACTCGACACTTGCTGCAGATGTTTCACAGTAAATGTGACGTGAAAGGATTATTTCCCCTAAACTGCTGGAAGGCTTTTAATGTGAAACAGATGGAGGAGGTTTGTGTTAACAGCAAGGATGGGAGTAAATGATAAAATCAGGGAGGGGCACTGCTAAAACCTTAGAATAATCTGGAATAAAGGATCATCATGCCTTGTGTCAAAATCAACACCTCAGATAATACTTAACCACTTTTCCGATTTTGATATGGTTAAATTTATTTTAAACCAGTCTTTGTCAGAGCTGAAAGAACAAATAAAGCGTTAATAATAAACTATTTCAATCTTCTGTTTGAGTTCAGATGTAAATACTATAAGAAAAGAGTCTTACATACAGAATTCATGAGAGACGCTGTGCAGGGAAAGTTGCATACGTGTGTGTGTGTGTTTTCTTTGTTGTGCAGCGATGGAAAACCAAATAACACACTCTGTACGTGCAGGAAGCTAAGAGGCAGTTACAGTACTGGTTTCCTGAGGGCAGCTGCATTTGTTAGAGGGTTAATGAATGCCAGACAGAGGCCTGTGTTGTTTGGTGAATACAATAGATTAAAAGGACGGTGGGCAAACGATTGCTGTTGTAAACAGTTCCCAACAGCAGCCTTTAACCTCCTACGTGTAGCCCACAGCGCAGAGACATCCCATCTGTTTCTGCCGTCCCAGGGTGAAACCAGCCTTGACACAAGTGCCTAAGCAGCGTTTCAAAGCCTCCTTTTGGTGCAGACTGTTGGTTTTGTGTAGTCTATAAAAAGCTGCGTCTGCCTCACCTTCTAGCCTTGTTATCTGTTTTTCATAGTGAGCTGTATTCCTCATTTTGACTCTCTCCGTTCCTTCATTCTCTGCCTCCCTCCCTCCCCCTTATTCCACCCTCCTCATTTTTAAAAGCCACATGCTCCCAGCCCGTCTGGCTCAGTTGCACCCTGCCAATGAAGGGCTTTTTATTGGGCTGAGATTGAGTGCAGCCAAGCAGGGCCTGGCTAGGGCTGAGGCTGGGGCCGCCCCCCCCACTCCCACCCCCTCCACTGCACAGCCCACTCCACATGCCTGTTCTGGTCTGGCCCCGTCGCCCAGAAGGAGATTACTTGTCTCTGCTGCCCTTAATTGCCTGCAGCAGCTGAAAAGAGCCAGAGAGAGAGAGACATTGTGGGGAGAGGAGAGGGAACAGTGTGGGCTTGTTGGGCTCTTATTTGACAAGCTTGGACTCAAAGGTTTGTGTTCCTGCTGTCACATCCTGGCTCAGATTTAGGTGATTTTATTAAGATGGATGTTGTTTGCCTCAAACGCCGGTTGAGTCTTGATGTTCTGGACCGTACAGAGAATGACAGGTCCAGTGTTCGGAGCAGGGATGATGAGCAGAGGAAGGAGAACTAATGAGTGACTCATGGAGTGAACACCTCTTCGGTCTGAGCCTCGCTTATTTTTCATAGCCAGAGGCTTCCTCCCAGCTTCCTGTCCCTTTTTACTTTTTCCAATGAACTTGTGAATTTCATATTATTACAGTTGGTTATTGTTGAATCCCCGCTGGCTTGATCCCAGCAAATTAAATAGCGGCAGTTTATTGAATTGGTTGTTTGTGAGGAAGGCTGAATGAATCCTTCACCTCGTCCCGATGATGTGTTTTGTGTGTGTTTCTTTTTGTGGTGCTGCCATCTCTTCTACGCCTGCATGCATTAGTTAGGAACTGAAGTGTGTCTAACCTGCAAAAAAAATGTGTTTCATTCGTTTAAGTTTGGGTGCTTGATTAAACAGTAAATTTAGATTTTTTTCTTGTCGAGTCTGACTCAAATGTTGTTTCTAAGCAAACACACGTGTTAAACCAACAGACGAGTGACATTTATTCACACTGAGACATTTTAATGCACCTGTCACTGCGCGCGCACACACACACACACACACACACACACACACACACACACACAGACACACACAGACACACACACACGCAGGCTCCAGCCACTCTCATGTAGAACACTTTGATCCCACTACCCATAATACCCCGGGGCGGTAACCCTGACCTTCTATCATACTCGTCTCTGATAACTCATAACAGAATTCAGTGTGACAGCTTTTTGTACTAGTCCTAGTCTCACATAAACCCACTTAAAGGCGTCTTAATTCCTTCAGTACCTGTGTTTCTCAACAAGCTCAACTTTAATTGCGTCTGTAGGATGGTTCACTCCGGCTGCGTTAGATTCCTCCTGCCTTAACAAACCTCCTTGTCGCGCTACCACAATGTTTCGTGGCCTTTTGATTAACATGGAATGGAAACAATTAGGTGGGGGAGGTTGTGAGGCAAAGCAGCACATTCAACAACTTTAAATGCTAATTAGCTAATGGAGGATGAAAGAGCAGGCAACTGGCGGGTCTCACATGAGCGCACTTGAGTTCTGGCTCCAGCTATTCTTCGTTGGTGTGAATTCAGCAAAGCTACCACCATTTTGTCCCCTTGATCACCTGAGACAATGCAGCCATCTTCCCCATCGTTTCATAAAGTGGCTTAAAGTTCTCTCCTTTACGCCCATTCCCTCTTTGTACGTTTAATTGCTTCTTCTTTTCCTTCACCATTTACCATTATTTCTTCTTATTACTGGTTGATCATGGCAGTGGTATTTTTAGCTTGTTTGCTTTTGTGTCTCAAAATCATTTTTTATCAAATATGTATGCGCCTTCATTTTATATTATACATATCAACATACTTACACAGAGAGAAGATAAAAATATTCTAAGTGAGACACAAACATAACAAGTGATGCTAAAATAGCTAAACACATCCTGTGACTGTAAAAACAGTAAGGAAACATTGGTAATGAACTTCATACAGTAACCTTTAATATGGACGTGGATTTTAGTTTGATTACTAAGTTAGGAACTCCATACATTGCACAAATATATAATATTTAGAAAAAGTAACTTGGTCCATAAACAGCTTCTACTACACTACGAGTGCACCAGCAACACACTCAACCAACATTTGACCTTTTGCACCAGACACTGTCACTAATGAATCTCCGCTCGATGCTGGTCACAAACCCATCGACAATTAATGTTCCAGTGAAATCAAAGTTAAGCCAAAGATTTATGGCAGAGTGTGCGTAACATGTACGTTCAAATGAAGACTCAATTAAGCTGATCTCGTTAGAGAATCACTGCATGCTCTTAACAATACATGGGATCAGTTTTTACATTGTAGGAGGAAATACACGTCCCCTCTGGACAGTTGATAAACGAAGGTCCTTCCTTCCCTTGCTGATTGGTGGTAAAGGCTGCAGGGCAGCACTAGATTCTCAGTTAATCTGAAAACGAGTCATTTAGGTGAACGGCCTGACTGCTGTTCGCCTGAATGACTGCAGTTAATCAGTTTTTTTTTTTATAGCTAAAAAGAATAAAGACCAAGAAAAATGCTGTGTCCAAATGTTTTTGGATAAATAACGAAGGTGTGGAAGAATCCTACTTCTTAATTCACATTTCTAGACACCCTCCCCCTCTCTAGTCCTCACAGATTACAGATAAATTTGTTAAAGAGCTGTCAGGGGAATTTTCTCACGTGGAGACAGCATACTTGACTGGGGGGCCTAATTGGAATCACTGAGTCAGTTGACATAGGAAGGAGGAGTCAGGGGGCTCTTTTACAGCCTCCATCAACGTCTTACGACTCTGAGTGTTTACATATTTTATCACTTGCCCTGTATTACCCCGGAGTCGACATGGACTATAATCTGAAATAAACATCTCTATCATCTCTCCCTAGTTTGTCAGGGACCATCCAGATGGGTCGCAGAGTCTGTTGATTTCACTTAAAAGCCCCAAATTTGTCACAACCTTCAGTGCTCCTTTGAGGGAGATAGAGAGGCTGTGAATTAAGAGGGGAGGGGGTGGTGTGTGTGTGGTGGAGGAAAAAGCATGCTGTCATGAAAAGAGCCGCTTCCTGCCTGGCTAGATGCAATCATGGGCACTATCTGATAGCGCCGGAGGAAATTGGATGAGCTGAGAGCAGTTGGCTGCCAGTGATGGGAAAGATGACTCCTTTGTCACCGTGTCAGTCGATTCCGTACTCTCACCTGAGAGACCAGTCAATAGCACAGGGAGATACAGGATTTTTCTTGTTTCTAGTCCTCTGGATGCTGTGGGCTGCTGTCAATTACGTACGTGTAATAGCCTGTTCTTTACTGACTGACTTGTTAGGGTCCGCATAAATACGTGCATGTGGTTAAATCAAAAAAGGAATTATTTGTGTATGTTCAGATTTATGCTTTTAGTACGTAGTGTGTCTAAATAAAACATTTATAAAAAATACTGCTATTAGGTACTAAATCATTACTTCCAGTTATTCTAGTACGTAATACCCAGCCAGACTCATAACTATCAGTTGCTGTCAGGCACGGAGGACATGTAGCTCCATGTAGGTGTATAAACAGAGACGCTCACTGAATGATTCATACCCGTCCTACGGGGCATCATGAGCTGCAGCATATTCTGTGCACAATATGGCCACGCTGCCTCTGTGTAAGATGAAGCTAAACTGCTCCTCTTTTTCATCCCTCTCTCTCCACCCCTGCAGTTCCCCGATACCTGTGAGGAGTCTGCTTCCCCATTCGTCTTCATCTGCACCAACCCCCAGGAGCTGCTGGTGAAATTCCCCATGAAAGCGAAGCACAAGATCTGTAAGTCCTCCTCCTTTCATGTCAGGGGAAGTGGGGTGGATGAAATTAACCTGAGACAACTGAGGAAGTGCTATTTCTATCAGTTTATAATTTGAGGATGAGCATCTGTATCCTCACATCATCACACATACTCTAAGCAGACATGTAAAAGTGCACTAGTTCTTCACTGGCTGCAGTCCTTGATTACTGTATTGTTATTAACACAAATAAATTACACTCGCGCTAAACTTGCTCCTACATACACATGTACAGCTTTTCTCTGAGAGCCATCTGTAAAGACGGGATTTTGCTGTCAGGCTGCCCGGGGGACGTGCCGTGCCTGGATGTGCAGTGTTGTTGCTGTATTGTGTGATTTATAATAGGACTCAAACACATTTTCCCTGCGCTGCTATAGCTGCGGCTGCAAAATGATGTACCTGCAAGCTCTTTTGTTAATATTTCAAAACCCTCTAAAGACATGAGAGGATTGTTTATGCAGCTGTGCCTCTTTTAGATCTTTCCAGATCGATGAAGAAAGCTTTTCAGAGGCTTAAGGTAAAATGTAGCAGAGCAGGGTCTTTTTTTTTTTTTTGTTAAAAATATTAATACGATGGCCTTGTCTATATCTTAGAGAACTGGGCCTTCAGTGCAGTAGAAAATAGAAAGCATCAGGTCTGTTTTAGTGGTAAAAAGTACAAGTAGACCAACTATGACTAAATGTATTCTTGTGCAGTGAAACCAGTAAAATGGACCCAGACAGCACTCCAGTTGGCATGATTTGATTTCCAGATGTGGGATGAAGTCTGAATTACCACTCAAGAACTGTTGAAATCCCATGAAGAGGAAAAACAGTGTTTCATAAGCTTTAAATTTTAATAATCCAAGGTGCACATTTTACTATATCCTCTTAGTTTAATTAACCCGTCCCAGTGTGTTGGCTCTTTATTTTGTTCACGTGTGCAGGTTTCCATGTTGTACATGCATTTTTCATGAGTGCACAACATGCTCCAACTGGTGTTTGGATTGTTTGTCCTGATCCGCTGGACCTACACAATCCGGCCTGTATTATTCCTCTGTCACCAGCAGCTCTTCACTCTCTCACACTCTTACTCTCCTGCCCTCTCTTCCACCTCAATTCCCACAGCATCTGACAGGTCAAGGCATTACTGCTCATCTTACTCAGGGGGGCTTAGCACAAGTATTTTTTGCTCCCCAGCAGCTTAGATCGACAAAATCGCCTCGCTGCTGGCATCACCACCCATCTCAGACTTCCTGTTTTCACATTTGGAGTTGGCTTACAGTGTGTTTTATATGAGAGGCAGTTGTTTGATTGGCCTGGTTGGCAATCATGAGCAATGGGCTGTTTGATACTGTGCTGGCGGTACTTGTAAATGTGCTTTATAGGGACAGAAGCATAACTAGAAGAAGCATAACTAGAAGCTTAAAGACAAACATCCTGGAATGCACAAATAATATGATAATTATCAAATAATGCAATGCTTCCTTTCTGTCCAGCACGTTTACCCTTGGCTTTGTAGATAATACGCCGGATGAAGCAGGATGCATACTCTGGCTGAACATTCATTTCCCTGTGGAGGAGTCTGTGACATTTAAAATGTCATATAGCCAAGGCTTCCTCATTGTAATTGGGAGTGTGCATCATGGTTAATGGTCACATCCTGTGAACATTTGAATATACAGTATATGTGTGTGTGGGGGGGGGGCTTCTTTATATGCTGAAGGTCAGTTTGGGTGTTGAAAGCCATTTAGCTTCCCGGCATGAACCCACGTTTCCTTTTCTCTTCCATCTAGCTGTCTCTCACTTCCCCCATGTTTTTACTAGCGCGACATTATCAGCAGGATGCCGCCATATAAACGAAGCTAAAACACAATCCTCCTCTTTAAGGCTGCAAAAGACTTGTAATAGAAAGGTCTTATTTAAATGAGCAGTGTTCTTTCAGTGTCCGTGTACAACAGGGACCATTCTCCCACAGTAGCAGCTGACTCCACTGTCGATGATAAACTGGAGATAGCGTGTTTCATTTGATGGAGGCATTGATCTCAGACGATCTGCATGTGATGGAATCTAATTTAGTCAGGTTCCCCGTTTATTCCTGACATAAACTCTTCCTGTTCTTTGGACTAGAGGGATGTTCGTCTCTAAAACCCCTTGGATTCCTTTAAAACTCGCTTCAGCTTCTTCTGTTTGTAAGACAAACCAGAACGAGTCTGAACCCGCTCTTTGCGCTGCTGCACAACATAGTATTAGGTAACCGGTGAATTAAGTTTGACCTTCCTTATTATGATTCCCCTGAAGAGTTGAAATCCCATCGCTCCCGAGCATGAGGAGTCCAAACCCGGCGTAAAGTTTCTTAAATGAATTTGATCACTTTAAGCCTTATTTAAATTGCTCCACGAGCAGGACAAAAACCTTCAGATTCCTCGTAGCAGCTTCATATCTTCAACTGACAAAGCACAGAATTAGTCAAAGACGTGCAGCAGTTTGAGACCAGTATGTGATGTTCATGTCTGCATAATGTGAGTCTAATGCCTGTTGTTTGATAGCAAGATAATTTCTCAAGTGCTGAAGAAACATGATATGTCTGTAAACGGTACCACGCTGGACCCAAACAGCAGTTCTGCAGAGTATTAAGATAAAAAAAACAACGATATCACAAACCCAACGCAGCCTTTAACAAACACGGCTTTTAAAAGCCGCTTGTTTCATCAGTTTGGTGCTGACTCTTATTGAATTAAACATGAATCCAGTGAATAATTTGTGAACATTGGCTAAAATTAGTCACACTGGCGACTCTTCAGCGGACACAAAAGACTACCGCTCTGGGAACTCTGGTCACGTAGGTTTGAAACCGTGTTTTCCTATTGGAAGGCACCATGAGCACCGGTCAGAGCATGGAGCCGTTTGTGCGAGCGGCTAAACTGGATACCTGCTTGAATGTCTTCAGAGGTAAAGCTACGAGCAGCGTGATAACGTTCAGCAGACGCTGCCAAGCGCTGCTTTGTGTCCACTTGATTGTTTTGCAGGCCTGAGCCACGCAAGGCCACCTGCTGGCTCCCAACACAGGAATAGCAGCGAAAATGGGGCTGTTTCTTACTTTCCTACTGTAAGTGTTGTTCTCCTGCAGTCGCCTGTAGCAAAACGCCCGCCTTATTATTTGTGCTCTGTTAAATAACACGGGCATTGGTTTAGTCCAGAGATCTATATTTTCTTGTTTGTGTGTAACCGTCACGTACCAAGGGACCAGTGAGCATGCATCACAAATAAACGATCCCCTTCATTTGGTATGCAATCAGCTCTTTTTGTTTATTTATTCATAGATTTTCCATTTAATATTCATGCCTTCTCGGGCTATCTAGGTGCAGAAAGGAGAATTTGCTGCCTCTGAGGCGGCCGGGGCCAAAAATCTTGTTTCAGCTCCAATGAGCCCAGTGGATGAAGAGAGAGAGGGGGAGCGAGGGAGCGAGGGTGGAGGAATGAAAGAGCAAGGTTTCATGTGTTCTCTACTAAATGAGAGGCAGGCCTTGAAGGTGACAGGCTGTGTTTATTACTGATCTGTCAGCCGGTTAATGGGAAGAGGAGCAAGCTAAGCTGTGGAGCAGAGACCGGAGCACGCAGGCATGGGAAGCGCCGCGCGCCCCGAGCTGTAACTCTGCCATTAGAGAGACGCCTCTCCTTCACGTGCATCGCGCCGCCTGCTCAATGTCATTTACAGCGGTGGAAATGAAGTCTTCACAAAGACGTCATTCTGCTTTACTGCGTTGAAGTTGGCCACAAATGTGCAGTGGTAACTACTGTTAATGTGATATGTGCTGAGACTGAAGCTGTGGCTCTTTAATGTGGCTGCTCCGTCTCTGGGTCTTTGCCTTTCAGACGTTATGATCCTTATTTTGGCCTTATTGACTTTAATTGAAAGAGTCTTGCAGTGATCTCGCATCCAATTTCAACACAATGGAGCATTCTGATGTAGAGCTTATGTCAGATACTCTAGAATACCTGTGTGAGCTTTTATTCACAGGTTTGCTAGTCGTGACTCAGACACTCTTTGTCTTAAAGCTTTGTAGCGTTTGATTGCTCTTGAGCTTTGAGGTTTTATCAGCTGCCCTTGATAATGAAACCTCTTAGTTTTCTGTCTGACTACAGGGTGAAAAGGCAGCGGTAATAAATGGCTCTTTGTGGTGGGAACAGATTTGGCTTCCTTATCTTTACTGAGCATTGTTACCTTCATCAGTCACTATTACCAAATCCGTATCAATCAGTGTTTGACGTGATGGTGCGTCAGTGACTGTGAATGAATGGTTCACGTTCTCCTGTGGACGTGCAGCTTTTATTTATTCATCTGCCTGAACAGGACAGAGCTCTTCTGCGTTTTGATTGAGATGTACGGTGGATGCTGCATCATTCTAGCACCAGGCAGTTTGTCTGACGCTTGTGTGGCTTACGCTCCTGGGAGCTGATTCGAAATTGATTCAGTCTCCAGGAATATAACCTGGATAAATGTGCAGCGGGTTCATACGCTCGGACCAGTGGAATTCAAAACATCAGACTTGGAACAGAATTATTTCTCTGCTGAAAGTGATCTTTACTTTTGTCATGAGGGAAATTGGAGCACACACACACACACACACACACACACACACACACGTCTGGAACCGTCATTTTCACCTGAGGCTCGTATAGAACAGCTAATCAACATTCAGCCGTTGTTCTCTCCCGAATGCAGCGAACGCGCCACACTTTCCTCTGTGGCCGCACACGTACACATTGATTCATGTGTGTTGGTGTGAGTGAGTGGAAGCCCCTCTAACATACTGTCAATTTTAAATGACTTCATCTCGTAGGTGAAATCATTCTAGCATATAATTGTTCTAATTGATTTTGTCTTTAGCTTCTATTATCACAGATTTAAAATAACAACAGCTTGACTCCTGTTCTGTGTGCTCCCAGGTTCTCTTCCTATTACCACATCTTCTCTCTCATCAGAGATCAATGTGGGTCAGCGCTGAGAAGGGGGGTGTGAGACACATGTGCTTCGCTCTGGGATCAATGTCCTTGATTAGTGACACATAGCTCGTGTGTTTGGCCATCTGTTGTGAGCTTCAACGCACTTACGCTGCCTCCTTGAATTTTTTTTTTGTTGCCTTGTCAGGTTAGGAATTGAGAATCAATGGGTGGATTATGTGCACAGTTCAAGTAAGTGATTGAGGTGAGGATGTTAAACCAGACACATTCAATGAGGCATCGGGTCACAGGTGGCTAAAAAGTGTTGCTGGATGTTTTTTCCTTATTGAAGTAAATACTGAATCAAATCTTGTTGCCGTCTTCTTATTACCTTGTTTCCAAATGTTTGCTCTAAGTCTTCTACAATAGCAGTTATAATTATATGGCTCTCCACACAAGGCTCAGAGCCAGGTATCTGTTGTTCTGCATTTTCCTGTAAACATGTGATTATCTTGGGAAAGCTTCGAATTCAGATCCGTCCATTCCTCTCTTTATTTAAGCGCTTCTTCTTTTTTTTTTTTTTTTTTTTTTTGTTCTGTCCAGCAGTTAAGCAAGCAGCATATATTACGCTGAATGCCATATTGTGATGGACAGCTTTGCTTTAACAAGAAGAGTATATATAGAATATATATACTCTTCCTGATTTATGGTTTATTTAATGGTTTATTTAGCTAATCCAAAATGTGTGTGATGTTGCTGTGTTGGTGGACAGGTTAGGTTTCTGCTTTAGGGTGTGTATGCGGGAGGGTGGGGGGGAGGGGGGGTAAGGGGTGCAACCAGCTGCTGAAACCAAGCAAATCTGTTAAGTAAACAATCGGAGCAAAAAAAAAAAATAAAATAAATAAAATAAATAAGAAGCATGGATGTACCTTAGGCTAACACATTCATAACTAAACAATTTTTGTGCTGTGGTTTACCTTGGAGATTAATACTAATACCAATAATAGTGCTAAGGTATGTGCACATACTAATACAAACATATAGCGCTTCTTCTTTTAAGGGTTGCTGGAGCCAATCCCTGCTGTCACTGCGCGAGAAGCAAAGTTCACCATGAATGGTCACCGACTGCCCAATAACAAAATGAGTGGCTGTGCATTGGTGTAAACACAGTGACACAGCTACCACCAGGCCGTCGACACTTCTATCCAAACACTTAACCAATGTAATCACCTTGTTGCACTTGAGAGGAAGATCAACAGAGGTAAATTCCCTCAGCAGCGGCTGTCAGCTTCCTGTCAGCTGCCTGCTCTAAAGCCAGCATTTGATTCTTGCAGTTTTCTTCTCCCTCTGAGAAGAAGCAGACAATCGTAATTGCCATTAGCCTCGGGGTGAGACAGCACAGATGTGTCAACAAGGCCTGACTTTTACCGTCCAAGGGAAGTCTGAGCAAACAGCGGGTGTGGAGTCCTGTGTGGCTGAGCAGCGATCGCTCGGCGCTGCCCCGGGACTCCTAACAGACCATGACTCCACTCCTCATTACAGGACGGGGTCAGACCACCCCAGCATGGGAATAGATAATGCAGGGGACGACGCGGGAGCGGCCACCTATCCAACATGACCGGCTTCAAAACACTTGATTACAAGTTACAATACGAAGCTGGATGATAAAAACAATTAATTGTTATGCAAAAGATTTACTGTAGTAGATGCAAGTAGAACCAGCAAGTTCTGGCCTTTTCATGTGATGAATCCGTTATCACAACAGATGCTTGTTTATTTCATTTGTCATGTTAAGCTCTAGTGGTTTTCTGCCGTTTAACAAATCAATGCATCCGTTTTGTTTTTCCAAATCCACTCCTCCTATCTTTTTTTTACTTCCTCGTGGCCTCCAAAAACCCTTGAAAAATCCAATTCCTTATCTTAATTTGATCACAATTTCCTGTAGCAGTCGTAATGGAAAGGCGAAGATGAAAGACTTGAAATTCTAATTAAGCTGTAATTGCGGCAGAAAGTTGATATTTTCCCTCCCTGTGCGTTTCCAGCCAGTCGTCCCTCTCCATCCCTGTATGTTTAGCTTGATCTCCTCAAATTTATTTCCTACTTTGTAACCAGAGGCAAGAGCCCTTGACTCGCTGCCCCCACAGCCGCAGCCAAGGCAGCCATTTAAGTTGTGATTAAAAATTAATGGCTGAGTGAGAGGCAGCAGCGAGGGAACAGGGAGGGCAGAGAAAGCGAGACAATGCGTGAGCAAGAGGCCGGGCTTCGGAGGGGAGCGAGCCCAAGCCGCAGCTGCTCCCTCATGGTGCGTTGGAAGGCGTTCTCACAACTCTGCTGTGTTTAACTGCCCTGCTCACACCCCACCATGAATATTGCATTACCGCACTATAGGGCTCCTTGTGTTACCCCCAGTGAGCTTCCAACAGAGCTGCAGCCACTTTGCAGAAACAAGGCAGCCCCCACTGAGGCTCCACAATTAAGCAGACGCATCACAAACACACAAGTGCTTGTTTCCCATCTATTAAGCAAATCATTCCTACCAGCTCCTGGTGCCTCCTCTATAGGCTGCACTTGCTGTTAATGGTCATATTTTAATACTGCTGTAGTTACCACATTGTCCTGCCTAGTCAGACTCTTGCATCGCTCTCGCTCCCTGGTCAATACGTTAGAATAAAACCAGGTTTTCTCTGTGGTTAGTGGTGGAACCTACATCGTAACCTGCTCTTTTCCTCCCTCTGCCCTCTCACTCTCTGCTGTTCCATTCAGGCACTTCACAGTCCATTACCCATTAATATATGCACTATATTTCAGTGCTGCCAACATTATTCCCCTGTCATGCAGCTCATTCAGGATTGCAGCTCAAAGTGCTTTGATAGGATTAGCCAGCTACTTAAGAGCAGGCAGTTTTACCCATTTGTTTTGTTTGTTTTTTGCTTTAATCTGGGGTCAGATTTTCCAGTTCGGCCATCGCTCAAAGTTTATAGCAGCTGTTGACTAATTAAAGTTAGCAAACAGCCTTTTGAGATATGATCACATAATGAAGTTGTTACTAGTATTCGTACTGGAGTTCTTCTGTTCTTCATGCTGTGCTGACGGTAGTCATAGTTAATGTGTGAAAACTTTACACGCTCAACTGTAAATGGTAGTTTTAGGCATCAAAGGACTCCAGTTGAGTGTGTTCACTACATATTTATCGTCGCTCTGCCAGGTATGAACCTTAGTTGCTGCTTCTGAGCTAAAAGTAAACAGTCCCGTGTGCATAATATTAACTCAGCACCTCATGTGCTTGGTACTGTTTAAAAGCAATGCTAATTATTGATATTCCTTGAAGGCAAGTTGCACGGCAACACTGGCGGTGGTCTGAGGAGAGTTGTTCACATCAATTACACTTCTATTGAACCAAAAATGGTCTAAAGTGGTGAAGGAGTGACGCAGCTTCTCAGACGGCTGTAGATTTGTGAGGAAGAACATCTTAATGACAGTTATTCTGTGAAAAAGCGGTGAAATCTCTTTACCTTTATCAGAATCTAACTTTGAGTAACTGAATGATTTGAGGAATGGTCTGATTGTAGCTTTCCTTTAAATGTTCGACAGCCTTCACCCAGTGGATGAGGCATCGCACACCGTACGGTGGGACGTTGCCCTGTGTTTAAAAGCTTTGACTCCAGCTGCGAGGAGAAACTACTGCAGGTTTATAATATGTCTTTTACATAATGATGTGATATAACTGACAAAAACCTGTGTCGATCTTTTAATTTGACACTAGACACAGATTTAGTCACTGCTGTAAAATGAATTTGTTATATTTGTGGTTCTCACAAAGATATTTTATCAGGTAAAAGGCTGAAGTTTATTGTCTTTGAGCTCTGTGTGATTTTTCTGGGTTTAACTGTCTGTTAGAAGGGAACTCTACAGACTGTGCAGTCTCCTGCAGAGTTGGGTATGTCACACACAGAACTAGATGCCATCTAACAGCGCAAAGTGAAAAGTCTAATCAGATTTGTAGAATGCTCCTTCCACCTCCCCCTCATCACCCACTTCCTTGTTGCTACACTCTGTTCCTTCCATTCTTTTCATGCTTCTTACATAATTTGTTAATTATGTCCTATTTCCTCTGCTGCTGCCATCACCGTTCTAGCTTTAGGTGTTATTTGCAATGCTAATGAGGCGAGGCAGCAAGTAATAGCTTGTAGGGAAAAAGAAGCTGGCTGGAAAGATGGTGATATGGTAATACACAACTCACTCTGGCACGCGGACAATTCTCTTGGAGAGCGGCTCCGTCGCTGCACATGCAGTGACACTGTATAAATTTTACTAGATCTCCTGAGCACTATCAAATGGCAATAATGGAAATCCTAAAAATCGGAGCCTGGTGGAGTTTGCTTCCAGTCGCAGTCTCTGAGTGGATGCTATTTTCAAATGCGCCAGATTTGTCATGTTAACTAAGAATTGGCTGATAATTTCTTTGGAGAGCTGTATATGACGTATTATGATATGGAGTAACCAGCTCTGTCACCACAGTCAAAGCCATGTATAACTGTATTAGGATGGAAATACAAAACCCCGGAATTCAATTATACCTGACATCAAGAAGAAGGAAATCTGAAGATCTGTACCTTCACTGTTGCCACTTTTCATTTTGCCCATCAATGGAACAAGATCATTGTGGACTGAGGCATGAGGCGAGGAGACGTTACTGGATTTCACCCCTGTCAGCAGACGGCAGTAGGCCGCTCCCCACTTATCTCCCTACAATCCATGTGATTGAAATTACAGTCACGCCACCGAGAAAGCCAAGTAAATGGATTATTGAACAAGGGTGGCTCGTTCTACAGAGCCGCCTATTTGCGCCCTCTGGTCACACAGAAAAATGCAATACGCCACTGTACATCCAGGAGTCAGGAGCCAGGAGTATTTCTGATATTGCTTCACACACGCAGTCTCTATAGAAGCTCAAACCAATCTCTGTCGTTCTTCTTCTATGTGAGGACACACACACACACACACACACACACACACACACGCACACACACACACACACACACACACACACACACACACACACACAGGCTTATCTGTGCTCTCAGCTTCATTGTTTCTGCTGTGATTTGCCCATGAAATGCTGCCAACTTGGTAGAATATTTTAATCCTTCTTGTATCACTGCTGCCAATTTACAAATAGCTGGTTACAGCTAAACCACTGGAAAGCCACACTTACTGAATCATCGCCCTAAACCTCTTCCTGCAATACATTCATTAAAGCCTCAGAGAAGATATATTGAAAAGATTCAGTAGGTTAAAAACAACCACAATATTTGTAAATTGTGCACACGAACCACACGTCCTCTCCATTTGCAGTTGTATAAAATGGTTTCTCGAACTCGCAGGTCTGACCTGAGATGAATGAAGGTAACATCAGTGACCAGAAATCACTTCCTTTCTCTTCATTTGCCCAAGGTTTTATACGAAGAGCAAACACGGCTTCCAACCGAGAGCATCCTTGACTGGTGGACGCTCAAAAGCCATTAATGACACATATTTAAATTCTGACAGTAGGGCCAGAAAATTCATCTGAGGTTACTAAGTGGGTTTTCAGAAAATCATAAGGGGGGAAAACAAAAGAAAGAAATTCTAATTCCTAATAGAGTGTGAAGCTTTTGAACTTTCAAATTTAGATTTTCCAGCGAGGAAAAGATGTTTTTGATATTGTCAGGAGAAATTGGTTCGAACTTCGTGAAGAAAGTTAAAGGAAGGTAGAACGGAGCTGCCGGGTAGAGCACAGTTGGTTCCATATGACATCCATAACTTGGAGTTTTGTAAAAGCAGTAATTATCACTTATGTGCATAAAAGTGGAAGGTATTTAAGCGTTTCAGACTCTGAGGATCTTCTAGGTGTCCTGGTGTGGAGTGTGAACCCATTGGGGTTCACACTCCACAATGATTGTGATGTCTAGTTTTTGTCAATTTAAATTTTACAGTTTAATACATTTTACTTGAGAACATTGATTTGTGACGCTCAGAAAGCCTCTCGCTCCCTGCAGGTACTTCCTTTTGGCAGAATCTGACCAAGCATTTTGTCTCATCTCTTGGTTCTTGTTCTTTTGTTTGACTGGAGAGCTTTATGGGAAATACGGAGGAGAGAGGGAGTGAATGTGCTGTTTGACGAACGGAAACATTTATGGAGGGTTTCAGGGACGAGGGGGAAAGATTAGAGCGGGTGCCATGAATGGATTGTGTCCTTACATTTACGATATGAGGGATTAAGTGTTTCTTGCTGTTGTAGGATCACAACATAAAGCGCGTCGTGGTTCACCTGCCTTCTCATCGTGACTCTCAGACTCACTGTGCTTGATCCAAACCACATTTGCTTCAGTGTTCTCCACTGAAGATCTGTTTTTTGTCCGCAGTGTAACTTCATTTTCTTGTCCTGTGTGGTAAAACAGGGTCCATCGTAGTTTGTTTAAAGTCTGTGACTATTTTTGGATATTTGTAGTAAACAGAGCTTTGATGTGTAATCACCTTATAACTAACAAAAGAGAGCGTTTCAGCAAACAGTTGCTTACTGACACATCCTGCTGTTATGAAGCAACCGTAGCCTTCATGCCATTCATTCCTCTCCACCAATAACCTCCTCCTGGGGCCAAATATCTGGCTCTAGTTTCCAAATGCTCAACTGCCATAACAACTTCCCTCCAGCGCCTCCACATGTAGTGAGCTAGGCTGGTGGTTACGGCCGTCTGCTGTGACTGAAAACACGGCTGTGTTATGTAGTGGTTAGTGAACCGAAACAGCTGCGACATCAACCTCTGAGGAATGTCCTGCGCCTCCGCCACACACAGTTATGTGCCAGGATGCTAAAATGAATGGTAGCAAATTATACTTGGGTCCGACTCATGTGCAATCCACATACTCTTTAACCTTTTGGGATGTCTGTCGCTGCTGCTGTTGTCTGACCTGACTAGTGTGATCCAGTAAATGACACCCAGTGAGATGCAGATTACACAACATGCAAAGAATGTGCAGCAGAGTTCAGAGCACGTTTCCTTTTCCTGCTGCAGAACATCATCGCTAGTTATCATAAATATTCAGCAAGATCAGATTTAGATGCTCTAAAATCCTAAATTAAAGTTAAATATACTGTGCTTCAGGATAATTTAAACGTAAGTATAGAAAAACTAAAATCACTGTCTGATCAGTGAAGTTGCAGCTTTAAGTGGTTTTGTTTTTTTTATCGTAAAAGAAAGAAAAATACAAAACCAGAAGTGACAATTTAAGCATAATTGCTATGTTTTTTTTACTATATTCATCAGACTCTCAGTATCCAATGGTCCTCAAAATGAATGGTTGTGTTTTTCTGAAGCTCAACTACTTTATGTACTCGTGAAATGAAGCTCAAATAAGCTATAACTGCAAATAGCAGGAATCCATTTAGCTCTAGCGTCGTGAGAGTCCCACAGCCTCATGGAAGTCTGAGCGACGCTCTGGAGTGCACGTCAAGAGCAACAAAGTTTTTTAAGACCAGCTTAAAAAGTGGAAAGTTCTTTTAGCGTTAGTCTTTTTGTTTGTTTTGTTTCACCATAGATTTGAATCTGACTTTTTTGTTTGAGCAGAGCGCTACTTGAAAGGGCTTTTCATACGATTGTCTGCTCCCCACGGGGTTTGGTACTGGAGCCTCAGCAAATAGACACAGAAGTGAGAAAATGAAAAGATAGAATAGTGTCTATTCCAGTGTGCTGCCTGCTGCATGACGAAGGACCCGCACGTGTGCATGCATAATTTACTTTCAACCTGCATCAAATGCAGCTTCATACTTAAACCTTTATTCATTTTTCCATTCTCATAATTTTACATTGTGGCCTGCAACCAATTAATTCCTTCCATAAATTTGCTGTAATATAAAACATTCGAGCCAAGTGTGATTTCATCAGATTCTTATTTTGTCCAACCCATAAGACCAAAAGGTCCTAAATGGTTGCTTCTCTATCACATGCACAAGCTGTGAGAGTGGTGGAGACAGAGTCAGAGTAGGAAAAATGGAGTTGGTGACACTTGAAATGACTCTGCAGCTACTCACTGTATGAGCTCTTAAAGTCTTTATCTCACCCTCCCTGTGGCTGGCGAAGCCTCTTCACACTTTGCCTGAGAGCACCTGAGCTTCAGGAAGCGGCGCGTGTATGCACACACACACACGCAGCATCAGCATCAGCATCAGCACCGCCTGAATCCCACCTCAGCCCCAGCTGAGCCCCTCTGCTCACAGCGGCTTCAGGACGCCTTCTCCAGCCTGCTTAGCGACGGATGGAGCTGGATACAGGCCAACGCCGGGAGATTGTCAGTATAAAAACACTTTGTGAAACAGGCTTTGTGTGCGAGAGATAGCGTCTCGTGGTTGTGTGGTTCCCATGACGACAGCCCCGTGAAGTGTTTGTTTTCCTTCTGATTTGCCACTAGCCGTGATTACATAACAAAGGATCCTAGCTCACCTTAATTAAAGTTTTAGATCTTGTTAATAGCAACTAAAGTGTGTCATGTAATGGAGTAAACCTGACACCAATGCCCTGCTTCTCTACTTTTTCCCTTCCTGCCGCTCCGACTGTTCCCCACAAGGTCAGAATCCGCTCAAATCATCACTTTGCTCCATTTCATCACCTGATTATTTCAAAACAAACAAGCAGCTTCTTCACATTGTCTCTGTTCTGTGGCTGCAATGAAAGATTTTACAGTGAAGGTGTATTGATTGTTGAGGTAATGCAGCACATTGTGTGATCAGAACTAACAATAAAGACATCATATAAGCGTAACTGTAGTCCAGCAGCCACTTGTTCCTCCGGTGCCTTCCTAGTGCGCTGCCTATTCCTCTAGCAGCTTGTTAAGCCTCCAGTTGACCCACTTTACATGCAGATCTGTTCACTAAACCCCCTAATGATTCCTTTGTTTCTTTTCAGTGAACCCAACAACAGTATGTACTTTATATTAGGGCCAAATAATCCTGGAGCCGTAGCGAAACAGAAGAGACAAATGCCGAGTGTAGCCACACATCAGCGGACTTCAACCTCCACTGTATTCAAATAGGAAAATAATTTGGATTGAAAATTAATTTGAAGGTTTTTATGATGACTTCATTGTTCATGTGGTGATTGTTGTTTGGCAGAGGCTAAGTCTCAGGTTCTCGTTTTGCAAACAGCAAACAGACGACTGACATGCGTTTGCAGCCAGCTGTGAAGTTCCAACCTGCAGAATTTTCTCATCTAATCAAAGTTAATTAAATAATGACTAATGGATGAACAGCTGACGTTCATTTTACCTCGTGCTGTGTTGGGTCGACAGGATTGTTTCTCATAGACTTAGACAGAAGGACGTGTTGTGCGTGTAAGTTTAGGCTTTGGTTTTATTGTTTTGACACATTTGCTGTTTGACACCACATCTGAGTCATATAGAAACGAGACATTAAAGCAGAGAGAGAGACAACAGTTCGCCTTATTAGCAGCAGGAGGTAAATATTAATGCCCCTTGTCGAGTTTGGCTTAGACACAGAGGAGGTTGAAACCTCCAGCACAGATTCAAGGCTGTTTATTTTCAGACAGGTCTCAGAGCCTCTTGTTTCTGATGGCGTCGCGGGTCCAGCTCAGCAAGTCAAAAATCACACTGCAGCCGCCATTAACACAGCTCCCTGTAAAAGCATGGAGTCATTCTGAAAATCTCCTTCATTAGCTGCAGCGCCTCGGTGCCTCCCCTCCCCCGCTCTTTAAAGAAATCAATAGCATCTGCTGCTAGGCTAAGCCTGCTTCACCGCTGAGGAAGAGAAGCAGTGGGAGAGCCAGCCTGAATGAGGATTAAGCTGTTTGTGGGGCGACTATTCCTGCGTTAGTCCAGACTCATGATACAGTAAAAGAATGAACTGTAGCCGTGAATCGACCATCATGCTTTAACTTTCTATTAAAATGTATGTAAGAAATAAGGAGCAAAGGCACACTCTGGATCTGTGCAGCAAGCGTTTGTCACATGCCTACAGTGGTCATGGGTAATTAGTGTGTGACGCTGAGGACTGCAAAGCTAACAAATGACGCATACAACAGGGCTAATTGCATGTTGTGGCATATTTGGCGCAATGCTCCGCTCCCCCCTCTTCCAGTCTCACGGGCTCTAGTGAAATGCCGCCCTTTTTTAAGTATTATCATAAAAACACATGACAGCAATTCATGATAATCAGGAAGAGGCTCTGCTTCCTTCCCCCAGCTGCCTCTGTTTATTTGCTCTGCATCTGTTTGAAGTGTTTCTCTGTCTGAGCAGCAGAAGGACACAGTGGTGGGGGAAGTGCTCCTATATGTACATGTACACTATCTGTTTCCCTGTCGGGGCTGTAGTAATAATCCTGTGTGTGTGTGTGTATGTATTGATGTAGGTTCATGTATGTTGGGATGAACTCATCTGTGCCGAGCGTCTGCCTGAGCGCATTGGAACAACATGGCTCCATTTCCATTTTTATGAACATTCCCGTCACCTCGGTCAGAGAGACTGATGGGAGGAGGTCTGCAGGATCGATGTCCTCACGTCTGTGGCATTCCAAGGAGCTCGTCGCTGTTACCTCCTTCCTCCGCTCCCGCTCACGCCCTCCTCGGCCTAATCGCACGCACGCACGCACGCACGCACGCACGCACGCACGCACGCACGCACGCACGCACGCACACTTACAGACACAGCGTTTCTTATCATTTCACATCCTTCCTTCAGTATTTCTCACTCGTCTGTGGACAGGATACATTCTGACGTTTGACAGAACACAACCCCCCCTGCAGACGGCCGGCCTGCAGAGACCCAAACATAACCTTGAGGTAACGTAACCTTGAGCTAAATGAACTACTTAACCACACCCAAGGGATTCCTCTGGCATTTGTTGGTCATAATGTTAGCCAGGGGTACTTAAGCCACTTAGCAACAACCTCAAATAAGAACCAACTTGGCGCTAATGCGTTGTAGAAAAATATGACAAACAGGCTTGGTCAGTTTTAAAGCCCCAGCTGTTATTATTTTTGACAGAACACACACACACACACACACACACCATTTGGCGTAGGCTTTTATCCAAAGTAATGAGAATTATGTGCCGTAGAAGTGGAAGCACTCGCTCTGGCAGCGCCTGTGCTCTTCTCTCCCCACTGAGCAGTGCAGCACCACATGCAGCACACAGATAGATAAATCCTCAAGCACTGTCAGATTAATCAGGAATGATGGCGGCTATTACGCAGTGTCAGGCAAATAAAATGTGTTCCCCCGATTCTTGTTGATGCCATTGCAAGAACACAACTTGCCAAATTAAAGCCCCCTCTGGGCTTTTAAGATAAACAGCAGGAAGATAGTCTGGCAAAGTGCAAAGTCTTTGGATTTGACTGTCAGAAGGAAGACATCATCCTCTTCACATGCCTGGTCTGAGACATGTGAGGCAGAGGTTTTGTTCTTCTCACCCACTGATGGTATTAAATATTCATAAAATGTGCACAGAACCTCCCTCTAGCTTTGTATAAATGTCATATAATCCTGTAAAAGATCCTGCATTAGAAAACAAAACCGCTGGATCTTAAGGACGCATGTTTTCAGATGCTCAGTCCAGGAGCTGCTCATTTGCACACACTCCAAAACATTATTGCAGGATCTAAGATTACTAAATAATTTAGCGAGGTGCATTAATATGTTATTTGTGCCAAAGTGCTGCACAATCGATGGTAAGGTCTGGACTTGAGTTATTCTTTGTTCTCTGCTGCCTCACTGTTGCTGCTGCTGCTGCAGTGGGTCCGATAAATCACAACCAGTCGGAAAAGATCCATTGATGAGGTCATATGATCCACCGATATTGTTCACTGGATGCCAGGTTTCCGCTGGTGATTCAGTTCAGCAAATTGTTTCCACAGCGCAGAGCCCCTGAAGGGAGCGTAGTTCAAATACTTTAACATTTACAGTTATGGCTTTTAGCGTTTTCGCAACCTAAGAACTTAATTGATCATTTTTTTTAACTTCGTTGACAGAATAAATGAGATGTAGCCTGGTCATGAGTCACCAGTAGGTGTGTTGTTACCTGTAGACATAAGCATGTACTTTACTACCTGGCTGCCTGAGACATAGACCTATTATATAGACAGGATTTAGGTCTGTCAAGAAAAGCAGCATGTTTTCCAAAATGCTAAACTGTCAGAAAAAAAGTTGTCAGAAAGTTGATGAAAAATCCACTGGTGGCAAAAAAGGTTGCTGGCAATGCACTATATTGGTTTTAGTAAGTTTACCTCCCGCCAGTAGAACACGGTCTGATTTTCAAATGGCTTTTTGCCCAGTATTTGAAGTGCAAATGTTCTCGTAGCGGCCGAGTCCAAAGGAAATACTGTCCAGTATTTCTGAATCAGGCTGTACATGCGGCCGCGTTTTGATCTGCCTAATGTTTGCCGTTCTGTGGGTTTTCCTTCGTAATGGTTTTGCGCTGAAGCATCTAGACCCATATGTTTACACAACTGAATGATTCCTGTGTGTCGGTGAGTGGCGTCGGAGAAGGGCCTGCCTCACTGCATCCTCTCCCCAGAGATGAGTCTTATACTTGAGCTGACTGTTAAACAACAGGCACCACTACAGCAAATCACTGTGCAGAAACAAAGCGCTGCACGAAGCTTCCCGTCGTCT
Source organism: Betta splendens (assembly GCF_900634795.4). Classification (NCBI taxonomy): domain Eukaryota; kingdom Metazoa; phylum Chordata; class Actinopteri; order Anabantiformes; family Osphronemidae; genus Betta; species Betta splendens. The sequence goes on along the minus strand of NC_040883.2, from coordinate 2,310,790 downwards.
GACCTTAAGTGTGTGTGTGCGTGTGCGTGCGTGTACGTACACACATGCACATGCGTGTTGCCCGTGAGCGCGTACATGTGTGTGTCTGTGTGTAACCGTGTGAGCGCTTTCCTTCCGTGTATCAGTGCATGTGAGGAGAAAGTGCCTGCAGGGGTGTCAGCGGAGGTTTAAGATATTCAGCTTGCTGTCAGCACCGACACATTTCTCCCTCTGCACCGCTGCACACATATGCAAATGCAGCCTCCTCAGAATGCAGAGCACCAGATCAGCTTCAATTTATTCCGTCGGCTCTCCCCCCGCTCGCCCTCCCCAGCTCTCTGTTCTCTCTGCTCTCCCTCCTCCTTTGGTTTTCTGTTTGGTCTTAGCTGCTCTGTTCATGGCATATGCCCCCAGTGAGGTATTGTGGGGAGGTGAGAGGATTTCTAACGAGCAGCTTCAAATCTAGGCTTAGTGCAAGGAAGCGCTTCATTCTTTGAATGTGGTACAAGGTACAAGAGGTGTGAGATCGACTGTCTGCTGCATCTGCTCTCATCTGCTGCTACGCGTGTGTGGAAGCGTCGATGTCGTCGAGGTTTGTTTGTATTGTGCACGTGCAACAATGTGCCGCCGACTGTTGTTAATTACCACTGATGGAACAGCAGCAATCTACATCGGTAACAGCGAAACGCAATTAATTAGTTGCCAAAGCGCTCTCAGAAAGGCTATCTCACCAGCACAGTGTCATCAGTAATCTAGTCTCAGCATAATCTAAATGCCAATGTCTATCCTCCGTGATCCATCCCCAGCCCACAGTGCATTTACATTCTAATTAGATGCGGCCAAGGCCACTTTATAAGGAGCTTTTTTAATAACACGCCTGCATTCACCTTTTCAGAGTCCCACAGTGAACTAAACTTTCATTCTGTCCCTCTGATAGTGTGGCTACTGAGGATCTAAGCAGCTTTTAAAAGACCTTGACACCCGCGTGTGGAGCCTGACAAGGTTTCCTTTACTCCAGAGAATACGTTGTGAATGTAGAGCTGTAAGAAACGGAGCCGTGGTGTCAAAGCAGGAGGAAAACACCAACGCTTCGCCTCCAGTTTGTCCGTTTTCAGACACGGCCGACATTTGACATTTGTGACGTTTAACATTTTAATGGAGATTTTATGTTGCTGCTAGTTCTATTACACTACACTGATATATGTGTCTGTAACAGTTTCCCTGTGCATCACTGTGCTGGTTGGTTCATTGTTTGATTGTTAAATAGTAACAACATTTAGCACAACATTTTTTTATAAAAACTTTTCTATTAATTAACAAATCATTTATTTGTTTTAATTTCCATTTACAACCTTTCAGACCTGGTTTCTGTCCTCGTTTCCACCTGATCCCTGGTTTCACTGGATTAACACTATTACTGAGTTGTAATTGGATGTAATTAGCAGTTATTTTTATGATCCTCTTATATGATGACACTCTTTCTCTAATTTGATGAGATGTGACAGCTGCTAGAACAACATGTGGTTACAGGGCTTTTAAAGTGCAGTGGGGTTTTGATAACACATTTTTCTGACATTAGCATGTGATAGACGCTAATGTGAAAATAACAAAGCGTGTGTGTGTGTGTGTGTGTGTGTGTGTGTGTGTGTGTGTGTGCGGTAGAGAGAGAAATGACTTCACTGTCCATTTCCAGGACAAAAGACTGAGGAGGAGCTTGGCCAGTGCAAAGCAAGCATTAAAGTGTAATGCTGAGGTTGATTCTCATTCAGATCTTACCATGTTTGTTTTTAGAATGTTCTGTTGCACAGTATCAGAAAACTGGGGAATGTTTTTTTAAAAATTTCTAATTCGTCTTTGTTTAAGGCTTGTTTCGGTTTATGACTTAAAAGAAATCTTCACTGACCTTAAACGGGGTTGAACAAAACAATCTTGGGTAGTATATTTTCTATGCAGAGACATTATCATTATTCCTCCTCCAGCACAGCCTTCTGGATGATTTGCCATGGGTTCACACACTACAACTATACTTGCCCAAGCAAGGCTGGGAGGGGGCGGAGCCATGTTGGGATGGGGGCGGGGCATTCGGAGAGGGGGCGGGGCCAGCCTGCCGGAGCGCCACTGCTCAGTCCGCTCTTGTTTTATCTCGCATACATGTACAGCGCTAATGTTCTATGGCCGGAGGTCCTGCTGTAGATCATTTAGACAGCGAGTTCTTCAGCACACACAGTCTGATATTTGTTGTTAGTTGCATGAGCCAGAGTTCAGCAACATAAGCTAACGCTGTCCTCGACAGTCCACAACGAGAAGCAGCAGCTCATATCTGTGCTCAAACTTCACAGCGCAAGCTAAAACAATAAACGGTCGAATACAGTACTTACCGACTACTCATTCCACCGTTCTGTCTCGGCTGATTTTCCAGTTTCTTCTCTGTTTCCTGAAGCTACTTTCTAGCTCCTCCGTCCACATGTAGCCCAATACTGTCGTCAGCAGTAGAATCCGTAACTTCCTCTGAACAAAATCAGCAGCGGTGAAATTCAGCACAGGGATATTTAGTTGTTCACATCTGGTGTGGTGCAGCTGTCTCCTGCACACAGCCGACCGTTGCAGGGGCAGGTACAGAGAAAACCAATAAGCACTAGTTGTTTTTTGAGCCCAGGGCAAACCATCTGTTTACCGTGGGAATAAATGATAACTTCTCTTCATAGAAATTATGGAGCAATCTGAGTGCCCCTTCATTCTTAAATATTACCCGTTTTGGTCGACCCCCATTGAAAACCGGTGAAGTTTTTCTTTAAGGTTAGTGATCGACTGACAATACAGATGTTTCAACGTGGATTCAAACAGCTGTTTCCCATGTCAGTCCAATAAGACACAGCATTAAACAAATTCATACTTCAGCAGGAGGCTTTGTCTCTGAGCTGGAACCGGTTCGACTAATGTCAACAAACTCATTTTACTCCATTATAAAATTAATTGTTGTAAGAGTTGCACAAAATGGGTGAATATTGTAATCTGTGTGTAATTCATGTGAATTCAGCATTTACAAGCTGCAAATACTCGGTGCCTGCTGATATTCAATTTGCCTTTGTATCGTGTGTGATCTCAGGCAGATCAGAGAAAGACATTGCTTCCTGCATGCGGGTCTGTGAGGAGATGCTAAAATCATCCACACATACACAAAGCCCTGATCACACAGTTCACTCCTCATGAACACAAACACAGAATTAATTTAGTTTTGTTGCTGCTGACTGTGAATTTGAGCAAAACCTGGTAGCTCCGAGAAGAAAACATGCACACAGCCTTGACGAGATCCAGGCTGGGACGTGTGACCTGAAGTGATTCTGAAGAGGAATTCCTGTTTAATAATTCAAATTAGGATCCAGACTTTCTCCCATGTCACTTTCTGCAGCAGCCTGTAAGAGAAGTGATTGAAAACCTGTGAGGATCTGGAGTATCTTAAAGAATGGCTAGTGGCCGCAGGGGAAAGCTGCTCAGGATTAGTCAGAGGAAGTGATGAACCTCCTGCCTCAGTCATTAGAACAGTGGTGCCTGAAAAAGACGGGTGATGTTGAACTGCACTAACAGCATTCAACAAAACATGAGGTCACAGAGGGACTGAAACACATGGCTTTAGGAAGCAGGATTCATCTGCAGCATTGAACCGGGTCTGAACACAAACCTTCACGTCCACTTATATGGAAATATAAAAAGCTAGAAAATATTCAGTAGAAGAACTGAATAAAGTTTGTTTATCACAAACTTTACATGTAGCTACAAGTGGAAATTACGTGATGCTGGTAGATGAGGAGCAAAGCGGATACACAGCAGCAGCAGCATTCAGTTTAATGACGCTTCTCTAATTTAGAGACCCAGATCGAGGCTCGTACGCGTCGGGCTGTAGTTGAGTTTATCATTTGTGAGAGGATGAAAGTGACACTTCTTCTGCAAGCAACGTTGTTATGGCTAAAGCAAAGCTCTGATGTGTGTATTTGTGCAGCAGCCACAAACTTTGGATTTGTTTTTGATGGTTTTCATATTCGATTTCAACCAGTGGAATAGGATTAAGAGCAGAACACGATGGTGGAACAGGCAGAAATCGGCATCAGTCAGCGTTTGACTGATGCTAAAAGTCAGACTGTCCGGTTCCGCCATCAGACTTTCACTGGTTCTCCTGCTTGAGAGAAAAGTGAAGTGAATATTGATTTACTGTGAAAGAGGCAAATACTTGATCCATGTGACCAGAGAAAAGCAGCCACAACATCAGATTTGTTACCAAGTCTGAGTCTCTTCTCCCTCTCATCACACGTGGCTGCTTCACATTCAGTACGTTACGAGCTGATTGATTAGTGTTTTTCCATCAGAGTAATCCTTTATCCTGGTGCTTCTGCAGTGAGGCTCCACCTCGCAGTCTCACTTTGTCTTTCAGTTTGCGTCACATTTGCTGAGTGTAGGATTGTCATTTATTCAGATCCATTTGGCAACTGACCAGAACAACCGATGCCTCGTATCGACAGCCTGGGGGCACGAGATGCCAGCAGCTGCCCATTAACAGTGAGATTGTCAAAGATGAAACCACTTGGTGCTTGTCAGCATGTGTAGAACCTCGGATACAAGCCTCGTGTTTAATCCTGTGATGAGCTCAAATGCTATCACTGAAAAACTGTGAAGGAAGTGGAACATTTGCAGGTTTTCTTTCATGCACATTCCTCACGTTGCTGCTTGTTCCACTTTCCTTGCTCATGTAAACAGCGTCTGTGCTCCTAGTCATCAAATGGCTGTTTCCGTAGAGGAGGCAGGAGATGATGAGTGAGATAATCACTTCTCCGTGTAGCGTCTTCATCACGCTGAGCTGCAGACGCAGATATTAACCAGCTCTCGCTCCTGGACCGGCCGCCGAGCGCGACCACCGCCGCCGCCCCAGCTTGTCAGACGCGCTGTGACAAACTGTCATGTGCGTGACTAAACCAGCTCAACGCGATGGCGGTGCCTGGAAAAATCACTCAGCCATCGCAGCCCCTCGGTGTCTGTGAAAACAGCTTCAGGCGGGAAGCTTTGGACGGAGCAGGAGATGGGGAGAGACTGTTTTGGTGCTTCTCCCTCACCCCTTGAAAACAGCATGCCAGCACAAGTCTCGCACAGCACCTTCTCTATCCACTTGTAAATTCAGCAGCTCGGCAGCACAGGAAGGGAATGTAAATTAGGTGTGACTAACAGCGAGATGGGAATCCAGGCAGAGCCCCCTCCTCTCCCGCTCCTCTCTTGGCTACAGAGGCTTCTGTACACATCCACTTTCCTGCAGTGCTTGAGGCTGTCGGATTGGTTTTGCGTGCAGAATGACTTCAGCTGGCGATGTACTGCGCTGAGCCCCGATAAGGAAAAGAGGATAGAAGGCCTTTTTTAATATATTACATTTATCTTGAAGTGGGGGCCGCTTCGCTCCGTCTTCCTGATTGGCCCAGTCATGCTTGCTGAACTATGGGAAATACATGACCACGCTTGATTCCTCCAGAATAACAGGCTACATTGACCGGTAGAAGCTCACATGATGGATAAACAACAGGCCACAGAAGCTTTTACAAACGTTGACTCAAGCTTCTAATGTGCACTGTGTAAATCCACATCTGAAATGGTCCTAAAGAAGCAGGATTCCTTCAGCTGCACCTTGGCAGCGACGGGTGTCGACTGGACGCGGGATCGGTTCATGAAAGTTGCTGAGTCAGATGTTCCAGTCACATACGTTACCTTCATGCCTATTGGTGCCGAGCTCACGCATCAACGGTTGATTCTCCCTGAAAAGCTGCCTACAAACAGTAGAACCTCAAACGGACGTTGCCCCGGTGATCTGCACGCGTGTTCAAAGTCCGGTCATGTGAGCAGCAGCGCCGGTGGTGTTTCCTTTCAGGCGGCGTCTCGCTACATCACCAGGTGTGGATCCGACAGATGAAAGATCCTCCTAACATCTGTCTGTCGTCCCCTCTACAAACTAAAGACTCTGCGGCCGGGGCTTAGATTTGATTATTAAATATGAGTCCTTGTGATGAGATTATGCATTTGTGACACAGTACAGCTTCATCAGCTCGTATCTGGTGAAAACACAGCTTTCCAGCCACTTCCTCTCACTTGCCCTCTCTGCAGGTCCCTACGTCTGCAGGCGCCCTGGCGCTGGTGACAGACCGCCAGCTGCTCGTAGTCGGCCTCCTCTGGGACTCGCTGTAACGGAGACGTAGGAGGCGTTAAATTCGATCAGAGGAGCTGCTGGTGCTCGCGTCATCCTGTCGCGGTCCTCATTGGTGGGCCTGAAGTAATTTCCACGTGTCAAAGTGTGTCATCGGAGATGGTATCAACATGTGGTCGCAGTGTATATGCATAGCTGTTCCAGGTTTATTAACCAGGTGCAGTGGGACGGGCGCGTAATGAAACGCTGAATACAGAATCCAGCCTTTTCATTCCTCAGCGCGGAGGCTGTTACTCTGAGAGAGAGAAACAGCAACCAGCCAATTATTCTTGTGATTATTATTGCAAGGAAGCCGGTGGGCCCGCGTGCTATTGATGTCAGCTCGGAAGTCAATGGGCTTCTATTTCGCTCTAATAAATACTCTTTGCACCGCTGCCCCTGGATTTTCACAGCGAACGCTCTGTCCGTCTGCGATGAGCTGCGTTCTCTGTTGTTGGTCACATGTGAATATGTGAGGGAGGACTGGGCTGCGTGTGCTTTATGGGCTCGATGATGGAGAACCAGCCCTCTGCAGACAACCCGTGCTTTTTTATGGCCTCCTCCCCAGCTGCAGCATGTGGGCAATAACCTCTCTCCAGCAATCTCCAAACAGTGCAGCAATCAATGGGAAATTATCTCAGCCAATCGATGGTGGCCGGCCGCTCTCTGCCTCTCCTGCTGTCCTGCCGTCTGGATCCTTTCCTCTGCCCGTCCCTCGCCTCGTTCCTTTCCCTCTCATTTCTGCTGTCTCTCTGCTTTTTCCACCCACTCCTTCGCTCCCCCCACCCTCTGCGGCTCCCCCCCTCATTCCTTCCCTCCAGCTCTCCCAGCTGCACAGCACCTACTCTGAAATGCAACAGCTCAGCAGCTCCAGAGCCATTAACAAAGTCGCATTCACACATAGACTAACGTGGCCGCTTTGACTTTCTGCGGAACACAGTGATTCTGATCCTGTTCACCACAGGACAGAACTGGACTGACTTCATGTCAATGTCGGACGTGATAATGTGTGGATCAAAGATGTGAACAAAGGCGAAGCTGTGGTAGTTCAGGTGCTTGATAATGTTACTGAGTCATGACAAGGAAAGTACCAGATCCAATTTCCCAGCAACCACAGAAACCAGCTCTTACTCATACTGTAACTCAAATCAAGCAAGTAGAGACGAAGCCAGACCATTAGCAAAAAAAGTCTGCTTATGCTGCACAGCTCCACTCTGACTCCAGCGCCATCCTGGCATTTTATGATATGGTTATTGAGCTCTTAACATCTAATATTTATTTTCCCCTCAAACAACAGTAGAGTGGAACTACTCCGAGCTCCTCTGCTAAATCTTTAAAAAGCTTTATTTAAACGGGTGAAGTCATCTTAGATAACCCTCTGGCAGCATTCACGGACACATTCCTTAGGCCTTTCCGCACCGAAGCAACACTTGTTCCTGGCAGAGCAGACAGACAATGACAGCCATTCAAGCAGGCCTGGAAAGAGTGAGCGCACAGCACTTCTCCCCAACACCTTGTTTATGCTGCTGCTCTCCTCGCGGTTCAGCCCTAACGCCGCCGCGTGAAGTGACAACCAGCGCCGCGGCCTCACGCCTCCGGGCTGCGTATCATTCTTTCCCCTCGGCCGCGGGTAAACTGGCAGCTAATGGTTTGACAGACGGGGCGAAGGCACCGGGTTATTAGTTTCACTCAGGTTTACACCAGTTCCGAGCTGAATGGCGCTGCTTCTGCACGGGATCACGAGCTGAAACATGAGTGAAAGCTGGCAGATCTCTGCAGGGTCCTGGGTTAGCGACACGCTATAGTTAAAGCCATGAAGCTGTGACTTAGAAGGAAGCGACTGCTGGGAACAGCATTGATCGACAAGGTGCTCTTATCTGTGTGTGCTATGAAGTCAACATTCAACAACAGTAGACACATTGTTGGGATTCTCCACTTCTCCAACTTCCATCGGGGGCAAATCACATCTAAAATAATGTTTAGTTTCCTTTGATTGTACATTTCTATGCTGATGACAACCTCTTTTCTGTCACTTCAGACTCAGAATGAAATATTTCCTATTTATCAAAATTTTGGTCTTAAGCCAAAGAAAAATCAAGTCAGGCCAGTGGAAAGAATTTACACAATACGCCTTGAAAGTGGGATAAAAGTATAAACATTTAAATCATTTGTGTGACTGTGATGACAACAGCATTGTGTGACTGCATCAGCGTTTATATGTGGTTAGTCTCATATTCCAATGTGTATTGATTTATAGCCCATTAATTAGTCTGTTGCTATCAAAAGGCCTCTCTCTCTCCCCCTCTCGCTCGTCCGTCTTGCTGTCCTCATCCACTCGAGACTGCCTCTAATCAGTGGGCCTTGAGCTCTGTGGAAAGGTCACTCTGTCCCTTTGATGGTGTTTTGATTCATCCCATCCTATTCTCTCCCCTTTCACCCCCTTTCTCTCACAGGGAAGCTGGAGAGTCACTACCACCAGGGTGCCAAGAAGGGGCTGGTCCCATCAGCTGCGGAGTGACGTCAGAGAAGCTGAGGAGGAAGAACTGCTTCATCTCATGGGAACAAATGATGTTTCCTAAAACACATTCTGCACTTGCTTGTTATTGGAGGAGTCGGTGTTAGTGCTGACATATAATCAGAAGACACTTGCAGTGTTTGAATCACCGGCACACAGTGTGTGTGTGAAGGACATGGATTTGTCATCATTATGACACAAATTGTGCTTTGTGTTAAAAAAAATTAAAAAAGTGGCATTTAAAAAGCTTCTCTCTGAAAATCTAGGACTGCTGTGTCATTGTAACATTCAGCTTTGTGCTAATTCTGTTGTTTACCTCACACGTTTTGCAGAAGTGCCCATCTACTTTCATAAGTCGTCACAGAAGCGGACTTTTCTTCTTCGGTTGCTCTTTCTTTGATTCTATCTGAACCACTTTGTAGACACACTGTGACTGGAAGGAAGATTAAAGAGACAGCCATCAGGGAGAAGGGAGATGCTCCCTTTAAACGGAGATAAGGCCCACATTTACAGAATGTCTCCACTAGACTTCCTTGGTAATGCATGTGGCTGCATATGCTATAAAACAGAGTGTAACAGGGCACAGCAGGGCGCGAGGGTCAGACTATCAGACACGGAGCCTGAAGGTTTGCTTTGTCTGATTTAGTCTCTTTAAGCCATGATGATGGCTAATCATGCATGTAATAATGAAGTTAAGAGAGAGAACCTTCAAGAATTCTCCAGGTTCTGAAGACTGTTTTACCCAAAGTGGCCTTGAGTTCCACAGAGCAGGTGTTGGCTCCCGAGCCGTAGTTTGGTATGAATCATGGCGTTTTATAAGCGGGTTATCCGATTCGTAGCAGGCCATTTCATCATGCTGCTATCGCCACGTCTTCTAAAAATAAACGCAGATGCTACATCATCAGCCCGAACCAGTGGCTCTGGACTCATTTATCTGAGGTGCTGTGTGCTCACGCACACGCAGGCTCGTTGGCATCTTTATTACCAAGTCTCTGCTGCATCAGGTGCTGGTGTGACAAGCTCTGATTGATATTCTGCCAGTGCAGTGTAATTTTGTGTTTATTTCCTTCCAGATGTGTTGACTGGCTCTTTGACTAAGCTGATTTCTGCCTGAGGTCGTATTTCACCATGATTTGAGCCTAGCGTGAATCACCGGAGCGCGCACACACCCATCCTGTGCCTGCCTTTGTCATTCACTGTTGATTAGCTCAGATTTACTCTTGTTTGAGTTGCAGATTAGCTCCAACTCTGCTCCACTCGATTCTTCGGGAGAATGCGTAGTCGCCCCTGGCCGTCCAGTAATCTCCCTCCCGGTGAATGTACGAGAGCTCCTTTGTGGAGTAGGAGGCGCTTCCTTCTGTCGCTGAATGAGCGATGACAGCTACTTGCCCCGTGGGTGGCCCGTCTCGTGTCTTCCAGGTCAGGGGCATCGCTCTGAGAGCAGACATCCAGGTTAACATAAACAAGGCTTTTGTGGCAACGCCTGCTGTTGCTCTCTTTAAATAAGCACCATGGGACCGTGGGCTGTGGATTTTTCCTGCACAACATGATGTGAGGTACTTGTGTTGGGAAACTGCTTCAGGTGATTCGTTTAAATAATGGATGGACAGTGTGAGTCAACTCCAGCAGCAGAGCCGCTTGCCACAAATCATCCTATTCTAAATGACGACTCTGACGTTTTAAGAAATACGTTATTGACTTTCTGACAGGCTAAAAACAAAAGAAGCAGTTAGCTATGCTTAACTCAAAGACTGGGAAGTAGCCCACCAGCTAGTGGAGTCTGAAGCTCTCTGCTTGGTCACGGTGCCTCAGGCCTCTTCTGCTGCATCACAACCCATCACCCTGCTGTTTGCTCTGCTGCTGGAGAGGACACTAATCAGTCCTGCAGGGCATCATCCAATTGTGAGCGCCACCTGTTCCATGAGCAAGACGTCCAACTGAAACGCGGCGTCCAACTTTCATCCAGTTAGCTAAGGCTTTAAATTAAATTAGGCATTTAAGCAGATATTTGATGTGTTTAGTCCTCATTTGAGGAAGATCCCAGCTGCATTACCTGATTGGAATGAAATGCAGTTGACTGCCGTCCAACAGCATGCCCTCCTCCCCACCCAGCCAAGTTTCCAGTTGTAGAAGCAGCAGGACCTTTGTGTGCTTGCTGAGAGGCTGATTGGACCGAGGGCGCGAGGTCCCATCCCCCATCTTCACAGGCCTGCAAGAAGAATTAGGCTTTGCAGCACTTTAGAAGAGGCGGTGGCAGGTGGCGGAACAAAACAACATGGGAACGGCTCGTGGCTCATCCATCTCGAAGCGCTGCCTGCCGGGACAGCGCGGAGCGCAGAGGAAATATTTAGAGAAGGAGATTTCCAAGATTGTCTCATTGGAGGTAATTTGACACCAGTGCATTGAAATGAGCATAACAGTCCCTCATTACCTCAGCAACAGCGCAGGACTTCCACACAGGCCACGAGGAGAGAACTCATCTCTGCAGAGCTAAAGCCGCTTTCACTGCTTCACTGTATCCCCACAATCCACGGAGCATGAAATACCTAAAGCCATAATAACTGTACAGAATCCCAAGAAATTCAATATTGTGAAGACAAGTTTCCACAAAATCTTATTTAGTTTTCCAGTATTGAGCCCTGTAGTTTCAACACTGTCCTTGAATGTGATCCTTTCCTTCCTTTCTGTAAAATACCACCATAAAGTTTACATTTGAAATCAAGGCTGTTAAAAAAATGATACAAATCTATAACAACGCGTCAATAGGAAGTGCATCAATGAAACTGGAGACCAAACTGCCTTCAAAACTATTAGGCTGACAAGAAAATGATAGTGGAAGAGAGAGCAGATGCATGAATTCAATTAAAAATGGATTTCCCATCACAAATAGCTGCCATTTTTTAAAGATCCACTGATAAGAGATCAATTCGGTCCCTGACCTTTTGACCTCGCTGAATGAGACGGTACCTGTGACGACACAGATTTAGAATAATGGCCACATTCATTTCCCAAGCAAATGCAACGAAACAGCCTGGTGAAATAAAAAAAGCCTGTTCCTGAAGAGGCGTCATAACACACGATGCCCCACTGAAGGCTGCTCAGATAACACTTTGTCTTCAAGGCCTCTCCTGTCAGAAGGGTGGATCTCAGAACAGAGTGATTTTCAAGCTTTAGGCTCCTGAATGTGTGAAATGGTTCCTTCCGGGCTTCTGTTTTCATTCAAGCAAGAGCTGTAACAGATACATAACATGATTACTGTGGATTAAATATTAGCATATTGCTCCATGATGGACAATAAATGCAAGTCTGGTTTTGCCAGAGGCTTATGTGTGTTTTCTTATTCTCATGGCTGTTAAAACGTAACAGGACAGATGGAATGTGGAAATTGGAAAGGTAAGAGGAAAAATCCTTAAAATCATCCCACAACAGTAATACTGATGGACACCTTCTCATCGTGATAGCAGATGCTGTGATAATTAAAATACAGGATGCAACCTTTTGTTGACTGTCCTTGTTTCAATAGTCTGCTAATTGTAGTGAGCTGCTGCCATTGGAAGCTGTGAAGACCGTCACAGCTGCTTATTTGAACGTGTCTGCTTTAGATGGTATCGGGGCTTCGCGGTTTCTTTTATGGAGTAATGGAAAGATAATCACACAAATCAGGCCAGACCCCCTTTGATTCCACATGGCTGGCTGCTCAGCCCCATCGCGCTGATGCAAAACACATGGCGCCCACGCGGCTTGTTCATTTCCAGGTTTGACTTGGCGTGATTTGGTTCCGAGCCTCGGCGTCGAAATCTGTCCCCTGCACTTCCCACCGGCCACTGACTGATACTCAGCTTTCCAGTAGGTGCTGGTTGCTCCCGTGGGAAGGCCTGAGTGGGCCTGGCAGCAGGAACACACTGGAGGCAGTAGATGAAGATGGAGGATGGTGAGTCGCTGCTTTTCCCTCTGTGTGAAAATGAGTCCATTAATTCAGCCCCCTCCCCTGCGTCTCCCCCAGCCCTCCCTGTGCCTGTTGTCTCTGTTTGTTAGCGAAATGATTCCTTCTGTCATGTCAATGGCAACATTATCATATTCTTGTTGCCTGGGAAACCAGCGCTGAGCGAGACGACTTCAAGCCTTCACAGCGTTTGAAGGCGCTGAACATGAAGGTGATCCGCGGTGCGGTGCGAGCGGGTGCCCTGACGTACGTGAAAGGATCTTATTGCTGGAGCCGACGCTGTGCTTTACACCCCCCCCCCCCCCCCCCCCCCCCCCCCCCCTCCCCCGGTCGTTTGGTAATAGATTCAGCTTCATGGAATTAGAACATGGCTCAGGCATTCAGCTTACGCTCCAGTGTGAAGATCAAGCTTTGACCTCAGCGTTGTTTTCTTCAGTGCAGTCAGAATATTCAGACCTTTAGTGTGGTTCGCTAGAATGCGGCTCATGTAGCAGAGTGGGAATTATAAATTATGTATAATTAATCTGTAGGTTGCCACTGATTAAAGGATTATTTGGGTTGCCAGGTTGGCGCAAATCCCTTTGTCTGCCTTTTTACTTGATATTAGCCCAACTTTTTAAATTTGGTAACACTGGACGATAAAAATGTTTGTTCAGGGTTTAATAAGATTGTTACAGTAGATAGTCACAGACACTTACTAACGCATTATATCCATTTAAAACATGGTTTGTTTTTAAAACTGTTAATCCTTGTGTCTTACATAAAGATTAAACACATTTATGATAGTATTATTGAGCCTGAAGCTTGTTGTTATTCAGGCCTTGATCTGAAGTGAAGCATAATATTTTTGCTGTGAGCAAATAAAACTGAACACGTGCATTTATAATAATTGGCTTCACTTAATAGCTAACGTGTGGTGTTTTATTGTGAGAAGCATTTTTGACTGTGTGGGCCATCATCAGACCATAAAAGTGGTGACTACGCTGTGTTTATATACACAACATTGAAGGCAGTGACCTGATCCAACGGGGGAAGTAGGACTCCCAGAAGTGTCTCAAACTGCTGCAGGAGACAAAGGCTGAGCCCAGTAACAGTGAGAGCGCTCTTTGCTCCACGTGGACGTGAAGTGGGCAGAGTTCGGAAACTGCCTTTATTTTCTTCCATCTGTTTATATTTCAAAGTAAAAGCCCAGGAGCCGGTTTCGATGATCGCGCTCTTCCCACCAGCGGCTTCCTCGCAGCTCACGCTTCGACCCGCAGCTCGCTTGTTCCGCGCGGCGGGTCGGCGTCCGTTCCGCCCGGCCACGTCCAGTTCCACGTCTTGGGTGACGGACGGTCCGCTCCGGGCGGATCCGCGTCTCCTGGCTTTCCCGCTCGCTCCCGCTGCCGCTGGTTGGCTACATTGTATCGGTTCCCACCGCGGCGCTCGTCCAGAAACGCTGAAGACGGAGGAATTAACCTGGATGCGACGCGCTCCACTGTGGGATTAATTGGCAGAAGGTTCGCGGGGCAGCAGCGGGCGTGTGCGCGGCTCGAGGCGGCGCCGGTGAAATGCCCTCCGGACTCGCTTGTTGTCGCCGTGGACGGTATCTCCAAGTGTGATGGCACAAGTCCAGTGAATCGCTGGCCTCCGCTCCGCTCTTGTGTTGGACGTCTTGGGGAGTGCGCTGCCACTGCTTTCTGCTGCTTCGCATATTTTAAAAGCGCCTTTTATTGTAATTCAAGGCGATCCCTCTTAGCTTTTTATGGAGTGCGCGCCGCCATGGCCAGACCAAGCACTGGGATGAGATTGACGAGCTAAGTCGGTAAGTTGGTGCATTGGTCTTTTTGTTCGTTGCTGAGGCGGCGACTCGCTAGCCGTTTAACGCTAGCTTCGCGTGCGAGGCGAGCTGGCTAGCTCCGCGGCGGCGGCGGCCAGCTAGCCGAGCCCCGCTGCTCCGAGCTCATTGTTTCACGCGCCAGCTAGCTTACTAGTCACATTAGCGCATTACTGGGAGCTAGGCTAGCGTGTTGAAGTTCAGCTAACCTGTAAACACGCGCCACTGGACTCCGCCTGCTCTAATCGCGAGCAGCGGTAGTCGCAAGAATGCTGGAGGTAACCAGCACATTAAGTTAAATAACTTAACTCGAGGGGCGTTTACTGCTTATTTCTGTGCTCAGTGGAGGCTGGTGTTGAGGCAAACGTTAGAGACATGAGGACAGATTCCAGCAGTGTCCCCAGTCAGACACGGGGGAACCCGAGAGCAGCTAAACAAGAAACAGAAAATGAAACATCCGACGCGAGCGCGCGCGCGCGCGCGCCCGTCTAACTTTGGAGGCTTCAAACGTGGGAGCGCGTGGACATGAGCCTCTGCGCTTCTGCCGCTGGTGTCACTGCGAGGACAGCGTGAACTCGGTGTGTTGCGCTGGGAAACCCAATATCCAGAACAAAGTGTTCACCAGAGGAGCTCGGGGAGAGCGGGTCCTGTGAAATGGAGGCTGGGGCTGAACCAACCTCCAGTTGGGGCTTGCTCCCATGGAGAGAAGAGCCTGGAGCCCTTTCTGTGCATTAGTCAGATTCTTCCTGTCGGCCCACGTTATTGAGACAGACTCATCTCACGCTGGCGAGTCATGCAGTCAAAGCACTAATGTCTTGTTTTACAATAGTCTGTGTAAAATAAGCCCGGCACGGTGCTGGCTGGTCTGACACTAGATCACATTACAGTTTGACAATTTGTCTGTTTGACTCCAAACCTGAGGGCAAAGATTCTGCCTTCATTATAGGAAGGAACTAAGAAATGGTGAAATTGGACTTGCTTTTTCAAACAAAGTGATGGAGCTTTTCTTTGGTTGCTGTTGTGGAGGAATGGAGCACGTGCAGCAGGTTTGAGCCTCTCGTTCACCTGAGCTTTTGGCTGTCGTCACCGTTTTGTCACAGGTCAACACACGCTGCAGCAGTTGTACCTCTCAGTGTGGAGGCCGTCGCACAAGTTACCACAGTGGACAAAACACTGCAGAAACATGATGATGGTTAAAAAATGGATTTTAGGTTCCTGAAAAGTGCTGCGCATGTAGATTCAGTTTTCCCGTTTCATTATTTTCCTCGGCTGGTTGGAAATGGCTGTTTCTGGCCTGGGGAACAATGAGGTGATCAGCTTTAGCACCAGTGCATATAAATGATTCATGCCTTTCACTTTAGAGTGTTTAGTCACTATTGATTTACCACTGACATTTGCATTGATTTGATCTATTTTAAGGTTATTGAAGCCTCCATGTTCTCCTCTGTATTTTGCAAACTGAAATGAGTACAACAGTGACGAGCACAGATGATTCTCTGTTAACAGGGAATTGCAATTATGAGGCTGGAAGCATAGACGCATCAGCACCGATGCTGCTGTTAATAACTCTGGTCCTTATTGAGAGTAAACATTTGTTCTTGTGTCTGTAAGGAGAAAATGAAGCTTTTCACTGAGATCCTTCTTCTTCAGCTCAGTAAGTTTTCAAAGGCGCTTCCTCTTCACCTGATTACCCTTTTTTGTAGTAATTTGTTCTAATCATTGTAAGGTGTTAAAAGCTGTGTTCTAGCCACCGCACACATTAATACAGTCTGTCAGAGCCCTCAACTGCACGGTTGAAGTGAAATCTGAGACTTCGTGCCACACAATAGCAGGGTTTTTATAGGTGTTCATGACTCACCAGTTTGATGTTTGCGATAACCGCCTGTTTGGAATTTGATGTTTTTAAATGAAACCACTAATGTATGTGTTGATGCTGTGGTGTCGACTCAAATGTCTGCATGGAAAACAGTGAGTATTTTGTGAAAACCAGAACATTAGTACATGAATAAAAGGAAGTAATGTGATTCAAGGACGTGTAAAAATTCACTTTGCTTCACCTTTTTTAAATCCTGTTCCTCATCAGCTTCAATATCAAAGGGGCACTGAATGGAGTGAATTTAGCAGTGTTTGCGTGAAGGACCTAGCCATCAGATTAGCACAGGACAAGGGGATTATGCTGGTTTTGTAAGGCTCCCGTCGTCTCGCGGCCGCGCACCAGCTGAAGGCAAACTAAGAAGAAGCCTGTCCTTTTTAAAGGTGGCTCGAAGTCGGGAGGCTTTAAGTCGCTCAAAATCACTCGAACGGATTTACTTTTGGTTTCTTATTTTGGCAGAGAAATGGAACACATGCTAAATGAGAAGTGTATGAATCCCTCAAATCCCTCTGGGCAGCGGTGAGTCCACATTAAGCCTCGTAACCTAGTTGGTGCCATTTGACAGGCTGAGATAAGATGAAGTGGAGCATCTTTGTAGTTTAGAACATCATACAGTGTGATACGTTTGAAGTGGGCCTCCCTGAGTGGTGGGGGTTGGGCTTGTTTAAGCACTGGTGGAAAAGCAGCATTACGTACGTGACCTGATTCCAGATAGCAGCCGGTGGGTGCGTTTCAAACGTTTTTACACATTATTAATTTGCATTGTCGTCTGCTTTCAACAGTCAAAATACAGAATCTGGGCATGTGTGTCTGCTAGACAGCATTTCTGTCTGTGTCTTTGTGCCGTATGTCATCTTAACCCTGTAGACGTCACTAAATACAGAGAAAGATTGTCAAACGTTAGGGGAAACCCTACTCAGACTGTTCCTGTAAAATAAAGGCTTGTGTAGCGTCCTGTAGTGTTTTGTGATGGCGGCGGAGGAATGTCATGACACCACTGTGGGTGGGGGTCTGTGCATCTACGAAAAGATTAAATGTTGCAGGTTTCAGGCAACAGCAGGACTGAGGATGCAAGTGGACCTGAGAAGCATAATTGTTTGCGCTTCCTGCAAACAGTCCAGTTCGCATGCGTTGTGTTGTGCTGCTTCATTAAATGGGATCAATTGATGCTGCCTGTTGAGTTGGTTCTTTTAACGGGTGGTGGTTGTTTCTTGAAGTGAATCAGTGTTTTTAGCATCAACACTGACCCATTCCTTCTGTGGATCACATGGCGCTTCTAGTGGGAGTCGATGCGTCCGGAGTGGACAGTAAATAAGAGATTTGAATCGTGATCTGAGAACATTATGGCCTTAAGTTTACTGGTGCTACTGAGTTGTTAAAGTGACTGGATGTGACATCGTCGGTTGTAATCGGGATCAATGACGATACAACTCGGCTTTGGTTTTTATAGCATCGATTAGATTTCCCACAGCTGAGTTGCATCAGAAAAGAGCACACTGTGAGTGCTTGTTGAACAGTTGCTGCTTTGCCAAAGATCGGTGATTCATCTTTCACTGGGATACAAGCCCAGGTTACACTCGACTCTCTATAAAGATATTGTCAGCCTCTGTGTCACAGCACAGTCTGGAGTGCTGCATAAAATCACTCTCATTTGCCTTTGAATGGAAGAATGGTTCACTGTGTTCTTGAAAAGCGAAGCCACAGAAATGATCAATAAGACTGGTTTAGATTAGGGTATTTTTTCCTCTCCTGACAACAAAGACATGTAGAATTGCATTAGTTGTTTGCACGTGCATCACTCTGGCGTCCCGTGTTCTGCCGCTGGTGGACACATGATGTATAAGGCTGATCTGTGGTGGTAGAAGCAGCCCATCAGGTTATCGACTCAACGCTGCTAAGTCTCGTGTCCTCCCAGATGCTATCGGACATTTTTTTAATAGAGATCCATTTTTTATTTGCGTTAAGAGCAGAACAAGGAAGCTGTGAAGCTGTGCTGTGTGGGACGGCCTCAGAGCGCGTCAATACTGGAGCACGGTGGCAGTAGGTGGGTGGTTGTGAGAAACTGTCCCCGTTGTCCTAATCATACACTGTCATCTGGAAAATCAAAGAGAAGCCGTTCTCCCTCGGATGACACATGCCTCACTTGTGAAATTGACCACTAAACAAGAAAACAAACACAAATGAATTGCTGCAGTCTAAAGCGAGAACAGATGAGCGAGTGCAACTTCAAAACAAATGTCAGTTGTTTTTGAAAAAGCGCCGATTGTTTTTCTGTCCGAAAATATTTTACCGTTAACAGACGCCTGTTCTCCCTTTTCCTCGCACCGCCAGAACACACGCGAAACAGATGTGTAAGGTTTTTATATCTGTTTTAGTTTGAACCAGATCAGATCAAAGATGCTTCGGTTTATAGAAGGGCTGTCATGTCTGACTCCTTTTATTGTGTATGCATAAAGACTCGTATTTGCTGCGTGCTTTAGTAACCTGATTCTCCAGCTCTGCTTCATCAGCCACACTTCAAAAGTGCTTCACGCCTGCTGCCATTAAGTTTCTGAACAAAACGGTTAATTTTGGCGTGACGTTGGAGTTAGGGCCCTCAGGTTTCCTTGGAGTCGGCTGTCCAGTTGCCCTTGGCAACCACATTTGGACCTCGGTCAACCATTTTGTGTAGTCAGTTTTCTTGTTCTGGTAACAAACACAGAATTGTGTCCTTGGCACGAACCTTTGCAACAAGGCTTCTGTGTAGTTGTGTTGAATATGGTGAGATTCATGTAACACTGGCCCCGTTACTAAGAGAGAAGCAAACTAGAGTTGGTTATGGAGCAGTCACATGATGGAGATTAAAATCCAATTGAATAATTCCATGGAAACAAATATTCTCTAAATAATTGTAGAAGAAATGTGATTCACAACCTTTAATATATAAATGGTGATTTAATTTGATAATATTAGTGGTAACAGAACTAATACCTTACCCATTGAAACATCTATTATTGCTTTGTATAAATAAACCAGAACACAGAATGGAATTTTTAATATCCATCCTATTATCAGTCTATTTTCCTTGTTTGTCGCTTCTTTTGATTAAGTCCGACACTAGTGACAATTTACAGATCGGATCCGTGTGGAGGAAGGTTTGTCCCAGTTCATTAATGACATGACAGAACCAAATTCCTGGGTTGGTGGAGAACATTTCTACCTGGATAAATGGTAGTTTGCATTGTGTCAATGCAAAGAGAGGCGTTCGATGAGCAGCGGTCCAGAATGTGTGTAGAGAACGGAGTTCATCAAACAGCATCACCTCTCGGAGTAATCAGACCCACTTCACTGGCCCATTACAGGAGAATACGATGCTGGACAGATCAAACGGTGTGGCTGCAGGCGGCGTTCATTGATTCTGTCTGGCCTCCCGTGATGCGCATGATAAAAACATCATTTGTCCAAACAGCCCGAGAAACAATCTGATGGCGTTACCACTATTGGGCCGGACTGTTCTGGCTGTGTTGGAAAACGAGTGGGTAAAGTTTCATCTCAGAAGACTTAGTTTTTTGGCATCTGCAGCACCAGAGGCTGCGTCGGCCAAGGACGACGCTGAAGACGTGGGAACAGGATTAAATAAAGCCCATCCCCAGTAACAGTAGACAGTTGTATGTGGTGACCTTGTAAAGCAGTTCTAGTTGAAGGTCCTGAGACGACCACAGTCGGCCTGTGCTCGTCCCATGGACGCGAAGCATGGCCTGATATTTCAACGCTTCCACCCAGTGAAGCTGTGGCGCCAACAGGGCCTGTGGTTGCAGGCTTACCTTGGACTATAAATCAGTTCCGGTGCCACAGGCTCGACAGCAGAAACAGTGGAACAGCAACAAGAAGAGCAGAAAAAAATCAGCTTTCTAGTTGTTTGTAGTCCGATAAAACACCAACACAAGCTTGAGAATATATTAGTGAATAGAAACGTGTGGTTTTGTTGGCGTCCACTCTTTAATGGCTGTCGTAGGTTTTACTTGTGTCTCGCTCTAATCTGCCAGAGAAAATGGATTAGATGCTGGTATCAAAGGCAGAATATGATGACTGACGCTCCACCTATTGGCTCTGCGTTTTATTTTGGTTGGAGCGGTAAGATGTTCTGCTATGGCAGACGTGATGGGCAGAGGAGGCTGATAACTGAAGCCGACATCGGGGGCAAAAATGGGTTTTTGGATGTATTTGTAGAAACTTCTTTCCAGGAACCCTGTGTTTGTCCTGTATGTACAGATTATAGTCGAGGGATAAGCCGAGTTATTCAATAATGAAGCGAGAACAATATGTGAAAGCGTCCAACTGTACATTCAGAGCTGATAAGCTACTTGTTGTCTGTGTTGCTGCTGCCTGAGTCGACCGAACAGACAGCGCAGCCGGATTCCAGCCACACCTTGGGGCCGTCGTCCTTATCTTGTCGTATCTGTGTTTACCGTAAGTGCCCGCGCTCACGTCCAGGTATTATTGGCCTCCGCCTGTGTTTTGGGGACCTACGTTTCAGATTTGTGAGCCGAAAGGAGCATTTAATGTGCTGCGGTGAAAATCCGAAATCGACTGGCGAATGATACATTTGCACTATCGCGTGCTCATCAGTCACGATTGTGTCGGCGGCGCCGCCTCCCCCTGACATTCATCAGCGCTCGAATGTGACACTGGGGTCTCTCAGGAACAGATCACTGCTGCATTGATTCTGGACAGCGACTGCGAGCGTGTGACAAAGCCATTTGGAACCTGGCTTGTTTACTGTGGCTCTGCGAAGCAGCTGCTCCGAGAGCGGCAGGCAGTTATTTGAGGTTAATGCTTTTCCGTGGCCTCTCTCTCGTTAGACATTCATACGGCGATGCCTCAACTGTCCTCGCGCACGCGCTGCTGGGGTGGAACGGTCTCCCAGCAGTGGCCCATTGTTTCCTCACAGCTAGTCGCCTGTCTCAGATCTGCCGGGTTGTGCGAGGTGCATGTTTTACAGGTTTCTGCAGGTCAGTCATGTATTATATAGGTGGCTAATAGAATATTCTGTGTGGATTAACTACTGTAAGGTGTCTAGAGAGGTTATACGGTTGTCTGAATGTGTGCACGTAGTTATTTCAGTTTTCTGTTGGAATTTTGTCTGGCAGGCTGCCCGTGCAGGAATGCGTGTAATGAACAATACACAAAGGTTGAGGGGAAAAATGTCTTTATCTCCTTCTATTACAAACACACCTAGCCGTGTTTAAAAAGGGTTTGGCTGTGTTTTAGCCCCAGGCCTCACAGGCCTTACAGTTATTTCTTCCACTGCCTTAGTCAGGCTTTAAGTAAAAACATACATTTATTGAACTCATTTTCTGTTTACACTCTGGACTGGGTGGAAATCCCCGGCCTAACAGTGATTGATGGGTGGATACAAGGGTTTTATAGCCAGTTAAAACGTTTTCCATGGGTGTCTCATTCTCTACTTGAATTTTTTGCCATTTAGTGAAAGCAGTTAAATATTTCTTTTGAGGTTCATGTTCTTGCTAGAACACTTTCTCTGCCTCTGTTGCTTTCAACCTGCGTGTGTGTGTGCGTGTTGAGCTGTGGCGTAGCCTGAGTCTTTGCTAATTTATGCCACTAATTGGCATCTGTCTTCTAACTCTGCGTTTGTTCTCCCTTCGCCTCCTACACCGTGGTTTTCTACTCTCCTGCTTCTGTCCGTGCACTGGGCGCGTTGTTTGTTGACGCGCTACGCTGTGATTCAACGCTTGTTTACATTCCAAGAATTACTCGTCAACCTGAAGAAACAATGTGCGTTTAAAGTTTAGTTGCAGACCATCTGGGCGTAGAAAGCGTTTCCAGGCATCGTTCTGCAACGTTCTGGTGATTAGCACCGTCCAGGTCCGTTCTGTGTGGCGTTCACAGGCCCCACCTCGTGTTTTTCTATAGATACTTGGGCTTTAACTCATTGAATGACACGCGGTTCAGGTTTTATCTGACTCATCGCTGTGAATTGTTGTCTTTCTCTCGTCGTGGTCCGTGTATCACAGAGTCACCTGTTCAGGGTGTAACCTGCCTCTCGCCCGGTGAAAGCTGGGATCGGCCCCACTTCCTCAACACTTAGCAGGCAAAGTAGTGGGGATAATGGATGGATGGATTCATAAATATAATTAGGATGTGTTTATTGAACTTCATTACAAACTGTAGGCTAAAGTCCTCAGCAAGTGATTAAGCGTGCACTCAGGGAGACTGCTTTACAGCTGACCTCAACCATAAACAAGTCTGCCACAGTCGACGCCGGAGCTGCTGCTGTTACTTTATTGACTTGCATTGGGACAAAGTGTCTCAATTATAGAATGAAGAGAGCAGAGATAATTAAAAGTGTTTTGAGAATCTCAGCGACTGGCTTTGTAATTCACAAGTGGAATGGCTAAGCGTGTAATGGAGCCGCTCTTGTTTCGGCTGGACTCCACTTTGAGCTCAGGAAAAATCAATTTGGCACCTTGTCAGTGTTTCCTTACACACTGGCCTGTGTGCCGGTGTTCCTCCATCCATCACTTCCTGCCACAGACGAGCCACTATTTGATTATTTATTTAAAATCCCAGTTTGGACTGGTCACTGGCATTTATGATGGTGGCATTTATTTTTACATGTTTTCATTGCTCATTTCTTAAAATTTTACAAAACAAAGCGTGTGTGCTTCACTGGCAGTAATATCAAATGATTTTAAATATAAACCTTTACCTTTAATATTTCCATGATAATGCATTTGATAATTATAATTTAATAATCTTTATAAAGAGTCATTCACTTAAACCTTTAATCGAGTGTTTGTTTCATTAATTCTATTACAGGGATCAGTATTGTTCAGCTAGATGTGTTCCTGAGAGGGGTGTAAATACGATGCAGTAAAACGGGTGGAGCACAGTCGCTGTTTGGTCGTTAAACTCAACTGTCCAGAATCTCCTGCACCTCTTTGATTCTAGTGTTTGTGTTTTTGAAGGTCACCGTCTAAATTTGATTTCTGTGCTGAGCCAATGTAAAGTGTGAGGTCAGTCACACAACTCGTTTGACATGCAGTTAATTTGTGTAACATGTTCTGTGCTCAAACATTGAACCTAAGGCAAGTGAGTGACAAATATGCAGTGTTGCTGTAATATGTAGCCGTTTAATTTACCTCATGTTTTTGTGTCTTTCACTCAGCCTCCCTATATTAGAGGGGATATGACACATTTACACAGTTGCTTGTTTGGTTAAAGATGTGATTTGCTCAGCAGTCTATGAAATGGCACAAATTAGCGTTCTCCCAGTTCATAGACTGTTTCTGAACTGTTCAAAGTAAACACCGTTGCGTTTTCTGTCTCCTTCGTCTTAGCCTTGATAAAGTCCTGATGTGAGAATGTTCATCAAAGTGCTGACAACAGGTGACTTCTATTAAAAGGTAAAGAGAGAGATTGCACTGTTTGTTTCGCCATCCAACTCGGTTTAATAGAGAACAGCCATGAAATGGTTTGTGGCAGTGATGTGTGAGAGGGTTGGTTTGTTTTGTTGCATCACACCAGAGCCTGGACATTAAGGCCTAATCAGCCAGAGAGCAATCTGCATATTTCACACTTGTTTACTTGCTGCCTGTCTGAGTCACAGCTGCCAGTTTAAGAGATTCAGAAAGAAGAAGATGGTAATAATGTGAGTTAAACCGTGTGTGTTTAGGACACATCAGTCCCGTGTGACCAATACTTTCTAATTTAGGTGGAACGTATTGGTCCTGAAGGTAGAAGTACAGGCTTTTGTATGTGGCCTGCTCACATCAAAACCTTCCTCGGGTGGTGTGTACCCATGGTCAGTAACCAGGTTACTGGATATTTGCATATACGCACAGACCCAGAGATCTGGGTTTGTTTTGGAGGCATGGTTTACAGAGAGACGTGTGGCATAAACTGACGGAGCTGAGAGAGACATTCAGACACGGGGCTCACTCTGAATTCAAGAAAGGCAGGGTGAGAGGTGACTGATTTAGACGGGGACGCGTTAGTTTCAGTGGTTAGACATTATCTCTAAAAGGGGCCTGCGTTGCTCCCTGTAATTATCTCCGCTTTCATCCAGCTGCTGCTGAAGGGTGTCAGCAGCCAGTCACAGCCTTTGTCATGCACATGCGTGGTTGTAAAAGCTGATTAGTAATCTGGTTGTGTTTAAGTGGCAGCGCATATACATAGGACTGACCGCTAATCTCTACGGGTTCCATCTTGGCAGCTGATTACAGACAGTAATGTAAGCAGGTCACGTAAATGCATATTTATTCGTATCTTCATGATTTACTACCGGGGAGTACTTGTTATCGCACAATTTTCCGTGTTGGTTCATTTAAATGTCTATTTTAGGAGAATCAGATTGACAAAACATAAACCCACTCGTGTTGGGTGTAAATATGACAATTCAGGTGTTGCAGCAACATCGCAGAAATTTTAGCAAAACAAATACCTAGAAGAGAACAAAGCTAGAATATAAATAGAGAAGCATTTCCTACAACTTCCACCTGGCAAATGAATCCAGAGTCATTAGTGCTGTTTGCATGGCCTGGATAGTCATCCATTACACTCCACTGGCTGGCCCTTCCCACATGCTGCAGCATATCCGTCACCGTTCAACCAGTCAGTGCTTGTTTGATAGACACGGCCACAGCTATGCAGGGCATGTGGTTGAGGTTTTGGAGGTGTAAAATATTTTCTCTGCGCTCTTCACTACCCTAGACTCCACATGATGATATGAAATGACTTGGACAAGTGTGTTTTGGTTCTTTAGTGAGATCAGCAGAAGATAGGGCTTTTTAATATTATGGTTGCATAAATGCTTTAACAAAGCAAGACGTCCTAACATTTTGTTTATTGAGATTATAGTATATACAGCGATATACAAACTGTAAAATACACATTTCCAATGACAAAACCAGTTGTTCTAACTTAGTTTGTCCTTAAAATATGAATAACAACTGAATGATCCTTACATTTGCTTCGGGCACGTTCACTTTCAATGATCCTGCTGGTGGCCGTGTAGACAGTTCTCACCAAGTTATTGTGTGAATTGCTCACATTCACACATGCCTTGTTTAGGATTTCCTCTTATTTATACATATTCATTAACATTTTGTAAATGTCTTGTCAGTGTTTATTTGGGTGCATTAACAGTCTCCTAATTCACCCTAAATTGTAGTTGGAGCATGACTAGAGTGAGTTTTAGAAACTTGTATATAGATAAACATAAACAACACTATGCCAGGTCTGATTTATTTGTGTTCTCCTGCAAATTGTCCATAAATTGTTTCCCATTGTCAGTTTCCATGTTTGTTTGGCCTCAGTGATAGATAGCAGGATGAAACTGGATCTGTGAGAACAGGCTGGGCACCGCCTGCATGCCTTTCGCTCCATGAGGCTCGCGCTGGAACGTTTCCTCAGTGGGGCGTTTTCAAAAGGGGCTTGCGTTGCAGATCCAGCTAAGGGCAGTACAGTAGGTCAAATCCTGGTAGAATTAGAACCCCTGCTTCGTGGAGGTGTTGAACAAATAGGACTTCACAGCTGTTTACCCAGTCAAACAAGGGGCAGCTGCATCTCACCTCCCTTTACGACCTGCCAGGGAGTCGTCTATGAGGAATGAGTAGACGTGACGATCTAATGATTGCTCAAACCGTTTTACCTCTGTCACAGCTGGGGCTGATGCGTTTGAATGGCCACTTAAGCAAATCTGCATGAGCTCTGTGATCTACCTGCCATTTGAATGCGAGCAGAGCAATGATGCATCAAACGCAATGACTGTGACGTTGTCCATCTGTGGGAGCCGTGCAGCCTTAACGACTGGAGACATCTTGACTAGAACCGATACCATCGATGTTTTTACCATTATCTCATGATGAAACTGACCACATTAATCGATAAACTGGACAATATATTCAACATTTTCATGTGTTTTTCTTGTTGAAGACAGATTAATTTAAGTATTGCCAACGAGAGTGCGTCTCTCAATGATGTCAGTTACTGGAGAGGCTTTAGAATATGCATTTTAACGGCCACAGGAGTGAGATGTTGGTTTTTATTGGCAAGGCTAAAAGTCTGGGATTTAAAGTTAGCTTTTAAGTCAAAGTTTGTGGTTGTCTGGTGTCGATTTTTTTTCCCTTGTTAAAGTTATATCTTTATAGGTGATTAAATAAAGCCATGCAGTCTTCATTAAAACTACATAGCATCCATAAGGTGCTCCATAAGGTCCATAAGCAGTGTATATACATGATACATGTATTTAGTGAGAGACTGAGTGTTGCTTATTTCTACTGGCAGACATATAATTATTGAATACCGTGTGTCACACGGGAAGGTATGGTTTGGAAAGTAGGGTTCTTCATTTTCATCAAACATCTGTCCTTTTTTGTAAGAATCTCAAAACCCAAATATATTTCGGTTGCGAATATTCCCAAAAGAAATTCGTTCCTAAGAAAATGACCGCCTTAATTTGAATTTAGTGTGTAACTAAAAACTTGCGTACAGAAGCACAACCAACAAACTACCCGATGTTCATGGCCAGTCTTCAGTCACTGTCGTATTTATACTAGATAACGGTTCTATTTTGATCAGTGAAACATATCTCTTCATCTGTACTGAGCCGCACGATGACTTCAGGGCTATGTTGCGTAAGCAAACACGGAAAACTGGTGTTCTCTAGAAACCCACACTGGTTCATTCATGTTTTAAGCTCCTCTGTTAATGTGAGATTACCAAAGTGCTCTTGAGTTGAAAAGGCACGGCTCCATAAAGCATGTGGGGGGGTGCGAGGCCAGCTACTCCTTATTTATCAACGGTGACACTATCAGCCGTGGCTTGTGAAAAGAGAGCCAGTCATTCAGAACTGTGGGGCCACCTTGGCTGTCAAAGCAGGATTTAGGCTACATTTCCCATGGTTGCCATGGCGACTGTGGGAAGTGATTATGAAAAGAGGGCTTCGGAGCAGTGCTGTCACACCAGTGGGTATTACCATAGTGGTTTGCGCAGCCATCACTAGAGAATTACTGGCTCATGATCAAATGATTTGTTTTGTGTGTGATTTGTACCCGATGAACACTGTGTTCTATAATGGCAGGAGAATAATTATTTTCACATCTGAATTCATGGATTAATAGAACTCTGAATAATCAAAACCCTTTCCTTGTTTCTTTCTAGGGCAAAATGTGGTTAAATGGGACAGGAACGAGTACGCCGTGAGGATTCTCTAACCCCTGCCCCGGAGTCCCAACCGTCTGAGAGGGTGTCGGACCTCACTGAGGCAATCCTGGGCCGTTGGCACTAAAATGTCCCTAAGTGGTGGCACTGCAGGCGGGAAAGGTGTGGACTCTAATGCGGTGGACACTTATGACAGCGGGGATGAGTGGGATATTGGTGTTGGAAATCTGATTATCGACCTTGACGCTGACCTAGAGAAAGACAAACTTGAAATGTCTGGTACCAAGGACGGAATGGCGGCACCACCTAGTGCAGTGGCACAGTTGCCTGACAACATCAGGTTTGTTAGTCCAGTGCCTGGTTCTCAAGGCAAGGAGAGCAAATCCAAATACAAGCGCAGTAAGAACTCTAAAGACAATAGTAGCAAGGCTTCAGCTGGAGATGGGGGCAAAAAGGAGAGTACAGGACGGACTCAAGGAGAGCCAGCAGGCACAGCAGTCAGCGGAGGAGCTGCTGCTAACAATTCCACCTCTGGGAAGAACATGGAAAAGGGGGGCAAAACCTCTAGAGGTGTACTGGGCGGTAAAAAAGATAAAGAAGGGGCTAGTGGGAAAAGTAAGAAGGACAAAACAGATGGAGCCCCAGTTGTGGCAATAGCTGCTGCAGAGAAGGATGTTGTGTCTCAAGCTCAAGTTGCTTTGGGGAATACTCGTAATACATCCTTTGAGAACACACAATCAACTGACTTGGCAGAAGCCAATCAAATGGGGAATATTGCACTTGAACCAGTTGGGATAGTACAGGCACTGACCGTGAAAACTGAACCAGAGGAGGTGGAGAATGGTAACGGCGAATGCAAGACGTTAAAGAAGGTGAAAAACGAAAAGGTGAGTTTTTCTATTTGTCTTTTGTAATGCTTGGATTTGTGTTTGTTGTGTGTTCACAGAGAGGACTTGGTTTATATTGTTCATTCTTCAGTTGCAGTCATTATTCCAGGTCTTACAGTGTAGATGATCGTTGCAACGTGATGTTGCGTGTTTGTCCGAATGCATTCGTTTTGGTGATTAGCTCTTTTTGAACCTACAGACATGAGTTTCTAGCCTCATGAACTGTTGCTAGTTGAACTGCTGGTGCCCAGTTGTAGGCCAAGGATAACAATGGAAAAACAATGACTCGTCTAGAAACCGTGGACTATTAGCGATGGCAGACTTGCACCGTCTGTAATACTGAGACAGATTAGACATGTGCACGGCGATGATCATTTACGTCAGGCTCACAGATGCACTCCACTTCCACAAGCCATCTGAAATATGATTCACAAGACCCACGGCTCACGATTATGATGCTGAGACCAGATCCAGGAAACAGCCCACACACTGGTGTTGTTTCACCCTTGTTTGGTTATGAGCCAGTAAAACCTAATACTGATGTCAGACAGGAGGAAGATTAACAGCCATATACATTAATTTACACTGTGAAGTGAAATAAATGTCATGTTGCGTTCTAGTTTATTTCCACACACTTTCTTTGCTGACATTGTGGTACAGGAGCAATACAACGATCCGTGTAGCTATTCACCCACACTTATCTTGTTCACTTATTGAGTTGATCTATCACTCAAGCCATTGTACGGCTGTAGCAGCCTTTTCATGCTCTTGCCGTATAAAAGACAGCAGAGCAGGGAGGCGCTGAGGACTGTTTTTGTCTGTCATCGTGTTCCATTCTTAATCCCACAAGCCCCAGCAATGCCTGGTGGAGCGGCGTGTGGGGGAGGGAGCTGGTGCAAAGCACGCCTTCGCCGTTTTTCCTGCTGCTCTGAAAGGGGGGTGGGGGATGGGCTGCGAGGACGCCTGTTTGATTCCTTCCACCCAAGACACCCAGTCATAAAAACAAGCCAAGACGTTCCTTGGACAGGCTGCTCGGCAAAGTCTGGGCAGTCAGAATGCATTTTCAATGAAAAGGCTTTTACAAGGGGCGATTCGCATGAATCGGAAGACTGCAGTGAATGAGGGAGAGGTCACTACTGCTCTCGTAGCTAAGTGAAGGATGTATCCTTGAAAATGTGATGAACAAAAGGGTGAAGTTTTAACTTGAATGTTGAAGCTGCCAAAACCGGTTAATAGATGTCAGAAATTCCCTTTTGGAGTGTGTTCCAGAAGAATAAATGGAACACAACGTCTGATTGTTGTACGTATAAACACTCTTAGCCTGGATTCTTTAAAGCAGTGTCTTGTGCCTACGTCCACAAGGAAACTGGAACGTTTCGCTGCATTAAAGGGTGAGGGCAAGGTCAAGAACTGTAGCGTGTTTAATAATGCTTATACTGATCACGCCGCTGATCTTATCTGACACTTCTGCTTTTAATGCGTTAACCAATCATTACAGACCGTCCTGGGTGTAGCTGAATACCGGACGCCATGTTTTCACTCAGCCGGCGTTGCACCCGTTGCTTTCTTTGTGGTGCATTTAGCAATTAATGTGACATAATCTGCAGCTTCTGTTGTGGTTGTTATGTTAAAATCATATCTCGTTCCTGCTTCTGCGGGTTAGTTGGATGCTTTTGAAGATTCTGCTCCATTATGAATGTTGGCCAGCGCTTATTAATTATTGCAGTAGCTGTCGGTAGCATGCAAACAGTCTTTGACGCGTGTCTCACACTGGGACTGTGCTGGGTCTCACCGGTGTCAGTTAGAAGCACAGAATGCTGCAACAGCACAAACTGCGATTCAATAACACTAACTCTTACATTCCATCCTGCACTACTGAACAATTCTGCTATTATCTGTGTGTCAGAATCCAATTGCTTTATTGGACGCTGCTCTAGCTAGCTTCATTTTTTTAGCCGACTGCGTGAACTGTGAAATTGCTACTGAATGACTTGGATAGAGGAAAAAACTGCTGACTTACCAGACTTACTTGTCTTTGATGTCGAACCTATTTAGGCATCAAGGTTCAAAATACTGTGTGGTTTGTTGAATTGATATGTAGGGAAAACTGTCATTTTAAGGTTGCTCTTTAATTACTTGCATTTTACCCGGTTAATATGGGGTTTGGATATAATCAGCCTGTGCTTGTTTTGAAGCCTCAATTGTTGTTTGTATGTCTTAACAACTTAATTTAGGAAAAGGGTTCCTGTGGGGAGCTTGGTCTAGACATCTGGACCGTATTAAAGCTGCCACAGAACCTACCTGTCCAACATTGTATTATCCAAACATTAATAATATCTTGTTCTTGTGTAATGGTGAATAAATCATCTTTACCTTGTTCGTACATGTGCTAACCAGCTTTGAGTGTGTGTGTGTGTGTGTGTGTGTGTGTGTGTGTGTGTGTGTGTGTGTGTGTGTGTGTGTGTGTGTGTGTGTGTGTGTGTGTGTGTGTGTGTGTGTGTGTGTCTCCCTCTCTCTCTTTCCCACATCTCATTATACAAATCTGGAAGAGCAAGGCATTCGCCGCTTGCCTCGATGTGCCGCTGGCCTTGATAAATGGAGCAACTCTCACTAAAAATTACATTGGCAATGCTCCTTTGAAAACGGGGGCGAGAACAGCAGGGCTGTGTAGGAACGCTGCCGGTGTCCAGCTCGGGGTGAGGAGAGCGCTAGTTTGACTTGACTCACTGTTGTTGTTGTGGTCTGTTGTGTTTTGTTTTTTTTTAATGGTGCCAGCTCTTTAAAATATTCTGGAGCAGAGGGGAGACAGTTATTTATTTTAGGATGAGACTTGGAGCAGGGCTTGTAGCTTACCTGGGTATTTCTTCAGACATGAGCACAGTTCTTTTTGTATTAGTTATTCAAAGATTGGGACGAGGAATCTGTGTCTGTCCATGTCTTAAACTACCCAACTTTCACACCCACTTCATGCTGTGATTGCTCAGCTGTGCAGAGATGAGAAAACCGGCGGTTTCGAGCTTCTCTCTATTTTTGCGTGTGCAGCCAAGTGCAACGCTATATATTTCCAGAAGCTGTAAAAAGGTTATTTCAAATGTGCTTTGGTGACACATTTTGTATTACATCTGTAATACTATAAAAATACAATCTGCATCTGTGTGAGTGAAGAACGTAATCATGAATGAAAAATCACATTTAGTTTTTTAATCACATTCTGTTTAGTGTCATGTGATCAATGTTCAAGTCCAGGAAACATTTACAAATGATTTATCTCCAGGCGCTGTAACGCTGTTTCTACGATGTTGCTTCTGTCTGTTTTTGAAGTGTTCGCCCTCGGGGAGTCCCTCACTGCTACAGGAAGAGAAGATTTGACACTAATTGTTTTCCACTTCTGCCATTAGTTGCCGCCTTCACAGTAATCTGAAATGCTTTGAGTTTTGTAGGCAAAACAAAGCACTGGAGTGCAAGAAGTAAAAATCAAAGGAAATCTCTTAGGTTAATAAGCACAGGATGATGGGTGCGTCAAACAGCTGTTTAGGAGTTTCTCAGATGTAATATGAGCCATCACTGGTGACACTTTGTTGAGCAGTATATATGTCAAATGTGCTGTGCAGTGGTTTGCTGCCACAGATTCAGACATTGTGTTGGAAGATACACTATTGACAGCCCTCAAAGTGACAAACGGGAAAAACTTGGCTAATTTTTGGGGAAATATTGAACAGTGCAATAAGGTCCTTGTAGTCTTTCCAGCCAGATACTCTCCCCTCTGCCTGGCTTTCACCTTGACCTCAGTGAATGGTTAGCTTCATTTATGCCCCATTCTTCACTTCCTGAAAGCTTTAGGGTTTTTCCTGTCACTTCTGAATCACGATTGAATCTGAAGTCTTGCTTGCTTTTACCACAAGTGCAGTGAGGAGTAATGGAAACCTTGAAAGGCCTGTGGTTGGAATGAGTGTGACTCGTCTGGTTCTTCGGCCGTGTTTGTTGAGGTTTTTCTCGTCTTTTCCTAGACGCACTAAAATGCTGTTTTTCTTTCAATTATGCCCGTACTTACAAATGCATTGTCACAATAACCTAAGGGCCCAAATTACCAAATTACATCCATCTGCATTTGTTCCATTACAGACTATTTTAACATCAGTTTCATTTGCCTCCCATCAAACAAAAAGACTAAGACATGGAAATCTTCCTACTTTTACCAAAAAACAATTGCGTCTCGTTCACGGAGCGTCTGTCATGCTTTGTCTGATTGCTCTCTACCCTAAGTTTTCCGTGAGGTGTGTTGAGCTGTATCTGGATTAGCTTGCTATGAGCGAGGCATGTGTGGGGGGAAGGGAGCAAAGGCTCGTACAACTAATTCAGCTCATGAAAGACTTATGCAGCAAGAGCAGCTGTCTTCCATTGTCAGCCTGCAAATTTCCTGCGTGCCTCATTTCGCCTCTCAATGCCCAAGTAGCGAGAGTACCAGGGACGAAAGGAACCAAAATTCGAATGGGGGGGAAACGAACAGGGAGAGACTTTAGTCGCTCTCACTCTTCTATTTAAAACTGTGGTGGATGTCAGTTGGACCGCCGTCTAATAATAAACCATGAGTCTATTCACTTTGCAGTATGCAGACAGATAAAATGAACGGTGCTGTGGCAAGAGGGCACATGTGGGGGGGGGTGGGGGTGGCACTGCCTCAGATTAGGAGAGGAGGGAGGCAGGCTTGAACAGTGGTATGAATGGATAGAGTCTTTAACCCCCCAACACACTGAATAGTTTGTCACAGGCTGCTGCGGCTGTATGTGGAATGAGAGGAGCTGGCTGAGAGCTCTTGGATTCCTGAATCCTTGAGGCATGTGGTCTGATTAGCAGAACAAAACCCACACAGTGGGGAGGAGCAGACGTGCCCCCCCCCCTCAACTGGAATTTTCTAACAAGGGAAGAGGTGGCTTAAAGTTTGTCCTGCCTGGCTGAGGTTGTAAAAGACTTCGGAGGCTTTGTCTCTGCACACTTTCCATTGTCTTTGCCTCTCTGTTCTTTGACCCATACGTTTTTCGTTGCACATGGTGAAATAATTATCGTATCAAGACAGGTTTGACCATAAAACACTGGATGACAAAGCATTTAGGAAGAGCTTGAGTGCATGTGAAATGCTTCTACCCTAAAAACTGGACGTCAACATGGCAAAAGGAAATTGTTTGTTTCTGCCAATTGAGATTAAAACGTTTTTATCCACCTTTAAATAAATCCGGCTGAACAGTTGACAATCTCTCGCTTTGCTTTGGTGTAGCTCTTGTTGTTCTCTTTTTCTAGTGGGTTTTGTAAAGCCAGTATGTTTTTAAAAGGGAAACTTGTTCGTAGCGGAACGTGCAAAAATGTGAAAAAATCGTAATTTATCCTGAAAAGCATCAGCAAAGCAGTCTTTAACCCTGGGTGTCATAATTTGGACTTTATCTGGCAGTCAGCAACAATTTAAAATGGTTGAACCACCATACCGTAGCAAATTAAGCAAAGCTGCGGCTACTTGCATCTCCGTATGTACTATTGTCGTCATTGTCGGAGGACAATATGTGTTTAACTTTATATTAACCTCTGTTATCGTGGTTTCTCTGTGGTGGTGCACAAGGAAAAAGTTATTATTTGTTTGACCTGATTAAGACGCCGTACGCCCTCTAGTGGACAAGTTCAAGCTGGTCGTGAAAGTAGGTGAAGCTCATGGATGGACCGATGTTTGGTACTGTCTCCAGATTCTTCCAGTTCTGTCTTCCACAGTTTATGAAAGCTACAGCAACAAGTTGTGCTCATTTTGCCATTAGTTCTATCTCATTCTGAATCTCAAAATGGCCTCATAACCTTCTTAATCCAGCTCAATAGCTTTGAAGTAAACCATCATTGCTACAGTTATTTAAGATACATAGCAACTAGACAGTTTCATACTTGTGTAATGAGGTGAGAAATAATGAGGTTTAGTCTAAACAGAAATGCGGTTCACTTTTGTGGGCCCATATGAAAACACGCAACTCAAACCTTCATTGATTGCTAAGTGACAGCTATATTAAGTGGCTGGCCGGCCTAGTCCACGTTGGGCATTAGACTGCATCCCAAAATATTTTGTGCAAACCAAGAGACATTTTGAAAAGCAAACATGCATCAGAGCTCGCCCAGGCTTGTTACAAAGACTAGTCAGAAGCTTTACTAAGTCCTGAGCACAAGCTCCTACTGTGTGATTATCTATAATTAGCCTAAAATACCACTTGACTAGTTCTAGAGCCCTTAGGGAAAACAATTATACACATGTGGCTTGTTGGACTGCTTTAGTTTTGGTGAGGAGGTTTTATTGGAGTAAGTACACTGCAAAAAAGTATTTCTTGTGAAACCTGGCACTAAGATAATTGCCATTCAGTAGAAACAATAATGCTGTAATAGCACGAGAGGCATATAGTTTTAAGGGCTAGATTGTAGTTGATGCTGTTGTAGAGTCACACTATCTTATTGCCGAACCCTGTTACGCAGAGCCAGGCTTGTCATTTTAAACGCAGTTAAATCTCCAAGTTAAACTGCAGAGCGAACACATAATAGCAAATCCATTTCCCTTTCCGTCAGGTGGTGTGGATGTGTTGATCTCTAGCTTTAGAGGTTCTCTGCTCTTATCACCCATGGTACATTTTGCTGCTTGTCAAACGCACGTCTGCCAGAAATAGAGCGGCAGTGCACATTTCAGCGAGTTGGGCCGTGTGCGCGCCGTCTTGCCTAGGAGCCAAAGCGAGAGGTCAGCGTCGAGAGCAAAGCTTTGCTCTAATCCACTGGCTGCATAATTGAATATCGTCTGTTTAAAAATAAAATATGTTCCTCTTCTATTCTGGAAAAGACTGAAACAATGAGAAGTCTGCGTTACAGGTTTGTTGCGTTATTTCGGTGCACACCGGGTTCCAAGCCTGGAAGTACAGATCTGAGATGAAAGGATTTTCTTTCCCATTCTAATCCACACAGACAGCTAGGCCCTTATGATTATTCCCGCCCCCTTCTCTCCACTCACTCTCTTTGAATACAGGCCCTTTCTAATTCACCCTAAAAAGGGTTTCAAAGGGGATTATACTGCTGGTAGAAATTAAAGGGAGAACACGTCCGTCCTTTGGGACCAATGTCAAACATTCATGAGTCGATGGATGCCTGCATAGTGCACAGTATAGGGCTGAATTTAAAACGGTGTCATTCGTTTACATTCCTCAGGGCTATTTTCAGTACCTAACTGCTGGCTGTGGATAATGGTTCATATTTCTGAGGTTATTGGTTATGTAAATGTTCACTGTTACTGAAACGTGTGGACAGCTTTAACAGAGCATAGATATACCCTTCACTCACTCAAATTCATCGTATCTTACTAGCAATGTAGAAATTCTATTATTCTGAAGAAATATTATATAATAATGTAAGTGACTTGAATTAATATCCTCTGATGGCATCATTAAGGACACTGGCAATGGAGGAATTATGTTCTTGTCGATTTTTGAATGACTATAAATGAGGAATACAATGTATGAAATTTATAATTAATTTGTGGGGGAAGCTAAAGGCAGAAGACCTCATTTGAGCCTCGTTCCTTTTATCTGGCAGTGTTTACTTACATTTATTTACTCAGCAAAGCATGACTCTCCAAAGCCCTTCATGTACAACATTATGTGCCCAGAGTGTTTGAGTGTCTTGTCACTCACTGACCTGGGACTCAGTCCAACAACTTAACGCTTCATCACCACTGAATCCCTTAAATCCTCACCCCAATGTACTGCCCTTACAGATAAATAAATAAACTATATGTGAATGATGTGTACAAACACTGTTGGACTGTGCTGTGCCTCTGCTTTAACTAAGTTCTGCTTTGCTGCCAAGTCTATTGAAACTCGATGACATCGAACTATTTGCCTTTAGCATAAAGTACTTGGTCACGATTTCCTTTTTTTTTTTTATTCTTGCAGCTGCCAGTGGCACGTTGACCAGGGCCAGACTTGCAGAACAGTATAATAACAATACACAGAGTCCTAATGACGTTATTGGCAGGAGAACGACCACATAAACCAGATCTCCACTGTTGACTCCACCAAATAATAACTTAGCAGGTTAAGGCTGGGATTTACTTTCTGCATCCTGCTTTCTACCTGCACTTTGTCCAACAAAATACAGATTTCTCAGTAATACACACTGTTCCATTGTATTTTTGATGTAACACATTAAACGCCTTAAGTGCCATTTGTGATAAATGTCAGATGTCCTCTGCTTATACCTCTCCTCAGATTTGGTAGACTGCCAATAACATCGTCATATAGTCTCCTGTGTATGAAGGTTTAATTTTTTCATGCTGTTTCCTTTCCTTAAACAAGAGTAGCACATGTATCAAAGTCACCCCTGCCACAGCAGCGTTGTCTCATGAATGCTGATATGCTCAGTGGAGACTGCATCGGTGTCCTTGAATACAGAAGCATTCCAATATCTGTTGCAGCCAGAGAGAGTCCCCTGTTGGAACGGTGGGCTTTGTGTCTTTCAGGGGTTGTGTCTTGTCCATGTTTAAGACGCCATCTGACAGCAGATGATTGTTTATAAATATTAATACTAATTTTAGTTATGGATGAAGTTGTGGTGCGGTTAGTAATCAGCAAAATAATCAAGCAACTATATATTTATGCAATAAAATACCCACTTTTTTGGTTGCCATGCTCGTTGTTTCTCAGTGTCACTATTGTACTAAATCTGCATTAATAAATATCCTACCAGGACTTGAGGATGTTCTTGTGGTGCCCAGTGTGTGCATGAGTTGATCAATAACGTTACAGTTAATATGAAGATGAGGTCGTCTTGGTAGTAAAGCCGAAGACTTGTTCAGTCCTCGATGAGCCGAGCTCACGCAATCGTGACTGGGTCCAGTTTGTCCACCTGCAAAGATAAATGGTGTTAATCATATTTATTAAGTTTGCGTCCATACTAAATATTTTTGTTTTACTGTTTTGCGCTTGGTAATTACAAATACACCCTAAAAAATTATGAATTTCATTGTTAAACCAAGATCATATTCTTAGTATATAATTGAAGTTGAGAGTACGATTGGAAAACCAGTCACTGATGTGTCAAAATATTTTTAACAGACTTCTTATGGGGACCTCATGTCGGATGACGTTAACTGCCTGGCTGTTACGATGCATGTTAAATCAAAACAGGTACCGTCCACGTTTATGGAGAACAGCTGCAGACAGGGAGAATGGAGGAGGGGCGACAACAATGACTGGCCTGACTGTTGATTTCTATCAGAGCATTAGCAGATTAGGCACTCACACTAACAAGGTCATCAAAGTCTGATGCCTGGGAGCAGCAGACCTCTGCTAATCGCCTGGCAGAGACGGGGGACGTTTGCTGTGTTATAGCCGGTTTCACTTTACTCCTGCTCCCTTGACATTACCACAGCCTGACTTATTACTGCTTTTAATGATGTGAAGGGCGCAGAGATAATTTGCTTAGAGATTCCCCACCAGTGCTTGTGTGTGGTAGGGGACTGTATGTTGTGTATCCACTGAGTAGCTTTAACCCCTTTTTGAACAACTATTAAATTGATTTGAGTCTTAAGCTGAGCTGAAAATGAATCTGCTTTGTTTAGACATGCTTTTCGCTCCTGATAAAGGTTAGTCACATAACTCTTTAGATAATACCCCAGTCACTGTCAGACTATAAATATAGGCAGAAGTCACAGATGTGCTACATGGATCAGAAAATAAACTGCGCTACTAGTGACTTGCCTTCTCAACAAATTCTCCTTCTCGACAGTGTTGAAAGGTCACACGGTGCTATCTATAGCGCTCGTTGCCCTAAGGTGCATTAAGGTGTAGAGGTCTATAGGGCTTTGAGGCTGCAGTGCAGAAACTAGTGGGACTCGGTAATAGTGCACATCAGCGTCCATTAAGACAGACATGGCTCAATAGGAGCTTTGTGAGACAGCCAGCAGTCGAGGTCAATCAGAGTAGCACGCCCTAGTAAAGTCGCACGTTGGGAGACAGCGCTCGGTGAGAGCAGATCAAGCGCTGTGTGCAGAGCAGAGCGTGCTAAACTCCTCCACATGTACAGGCGCATACTTGTACTCCTACAGCCGCGACCTTGCCCTCCGCACCCTCCAGCAACGACGGCTCTCTGTGAACAGCTAGAACCTTTACTGCGTTTGTCCCACGTTTTCAGGCTGGCAGTACATTTTGGAAGCTGATGCTGAAGGAACCTTCTGCCTGTAGTATAGTTAGTGCTTTATTTAGTAGTGTGTGTCCCGCTTGACTACTTGAAGTTACTGTATATCATCCAGTCTTGTTGATGTTGGCGTGGCACCCACCCAAAATGCCAGCGTTCGATGTGCTATGTTTATTGTTCATTGTTTTCTATTTATTTGTGTCAAAGTACCAGAAAACAATAGAAAGTAATTTGGCATCATCTCAAATACAGTGTGTTCACTTATGTGTGGCTTTAGGTTGTCTTTCCAGTGTTTGGAGAATGCACCACCCACAGAGCGTCAACACGAGGGAAACAAACCAACAGAACGTCTATAAATAGTCTGAGGTTGGGGGCTCTGGGGAAATCTCAGCCTGAATAACAACTTGTTTTCCTCCTATAATAAGTGGGACTATTAAAATGCCATTTGTCACTTGGCTGATGAGCTTTCTGGGTAGTGTGTCGAGGACCATTTCTTGCTCGACTTCAGGTCTGGGGGTTTGGTCGTGGCTGTCAGCATTATGATGAATGGTAAATACTCACTCCACTATCCACTACACATGGAGCAGGATGTTTTTCGAGCCTGATCTTAGCGGCTTGGTAGGAGCCTCGGGCTTGTGAGAAGTCTGAGTGAATCTTTGGTATTTGGGTGGGAATCTAGGCGGCTGAGCTGTTGATGACAGTCTTTGAGTTTGTTGTCAGGTTTCCCTTTGCTGTCAGATAAGATTTATGAGTATGGAGAGGCCTGACCAGAGAGAAATCCTCATAGGCTCAGCTCAGCTTATCTGGATTTCTGCTGCCCGTACCACCTCTCTCGCTGTCGGACACGTGGGTGACCTTGACAAGAATGTGGCTTATTGTGGTAATAGATACTGTTGTTGTTAACTGACCTGTGGTCAGAGTGGGAAGATGAAGAATTGGAGAAAAGAGGGAGAATCAGCAATAATAGAATCAGGATCTAATAAGGATCTAACTCCAATCTGTCATAGCTGATGATGGTGAAGACCACTCAAAATAGAATATGGATAATTTTTTTATGTTTCGGTCATTCTATTTTTTGTCAGTCTGATCTTTTCATCTGGTAATAGTCAGAAGAAAATGACAGACTGACAGTCAATCATCAGTAAGTGAATATTATGGTAGTAACCCTGCATCACATTACATGTATACAGAATGATCATTCAGCCATAGTGTTTTAACAGGATGGAAGACAACTGTTCCGGTTGCTCTGCTTCTATCTGAAGAGCTCTTAGCCTCCATGATACCCAGCAGGCCACTTTACCCAACCCCCACGCTGCCATCTAACAAAAAACAGGGATAGGTTCAGGGCTTATCCAAGGAATAGAAAGGAAGGAATTAGGCTGACAAGGTCAAGCTGAGAAAAGACAAGTGAGAAGTGTACTGGGCCACCTGCTGTGTAACCACCTGAGCAGCACAGCTACAAATGCCAGGAATGCGCATCATCTGTCCGGTTCTTTGTTTCTGGAATTAACGTTCACCGCGGCGACGATATTGTCTTTCCATCTGCTTGTCCTGAGGTATAGTTGAAGAAAGGACTGATTTAGGGTTCAACCTATGAAACATGCAGAATTGTTACGCTGTTGTCTGTGGCTCTGTAGCTGTGTTTAATTAATTCATTTCATACTAATGCCTGTAGAGAATAAGAATAAAAGGAAACAGACTGACAGCAAATTAATCATAGGTTTGAAATTAGGTTCTGACATTTGTGGTTCCCAGAGGATCTACCATCATTTCTTGTGTGGTGATCTTCTGGTTTTTCCATTAGCACCATCATGATGTTCAGATTTATAGTTTTCTCTCAACATTTATTGAATAGACTGCCATGCAGGATTTTCTGAGGCTGTGGTAGGTGGACCTTGGACCCTGCAGGGAGGTCCAGTAGCACCTGGAATACGACTTTGTGTATTTTAAAGGTGAACATGAATTGCAGCTGCTGTGCCGTTGTTACCACAAACCTAAAATCTCACAAACAGGAACAGACTCTGTTCAGTTTAGTCACAATCGTTTTGTGTTTGTCGTTCTGACATCTAGGTCACATGAGGCCATACATGATACAGTGTGCATGTTGTTTTTCCCTCTTTTAAATACCTGTCAACTAGTTTAATCTCGGCTTTAGAAGCCTAACAGTGCATCAAGCTGCACCCACACATAAACATATTTACAGTAGCTGTGGTCAAACAGGTTATCACGGTTTAACTGCAGGAGCTGTGGCTCAAGATAATTTAACTGAATTATTGTAGCAGGTAAAACAGCTTCACAGACCTGGGGCCTGTACCCAACAGCTTTTCATATTCATAATGAAGATGTCCATTTTTAGTTACCTGTGGTTCACTCTGGTCCAGCACGCTGGTCGCTGTAAGGATGTAATGTAGGAAGCCGAAGTGGTTACCTTACATTTTTTTAGTCAATATTAATGAACCAAGCAGCAGCGGTTCATTATGAAATTGTGGCTGGACAAATGAGACCATAAATAGACCAACTTATTCCAGCTAATTAATGAGGAACGTTGCTGTGGAATGTTGGCTTTAGATTCTTTGTACGGTTTATGTTAAGTGGACACGCTCCAGCTAATGCTGGATGCTAAATTGCTCTGTATACAGCAAATTATACATAATTGTAATCTATTTTATTCTCACTAGTTATTGTTGACATTTGGTGCCAACAGCTGAATAACATTCAATAACAGTCAAACAGCCAGTTGTTGTAAAGTCTAACTACACAAGAGACACGGTTTGGTTGCAGAGCATCTTTTACCCATTGTGGCTTTGCCTCACTGGGTAAATTACCTTTATTTCTTGCTCAGTCTCTTGATCACTGCACGTCGACCTTTCACCAGAAGTGCAGATGTCTCCTGAGGTAAAACCTCTGCTCTGCTCTTTGAAGAGGTTTCTCTTTCACAGAGCTTTGTGTATCTTTTTTGCTGCAGTATAATCAAAGGCCTGAGTAACATCGTACCCTTGATTTGTAGCTTAGCTATAATGTGTCATAGTAAAATGGTATTAACTTTGATTACTGCTGAAATTTACAGCGAACCTGAAAGCACTGCTCAGGCTTTAACGGTTGCAGTAACACGCAGCTGCTGCTGAGGCCGTCGGATGGAAGTTTATTCCAGGCTGCACGCGAAGCTGCTGTTTTTACAGACATTGCTCACGATTATGTCTTGTCTTTTACTGCTCTGATCCTGAACTTGGAGGTTGTGCCTGCTCATAAAGACTTCACAGTAAAGTGTCAAAACGTGGGCTTTAACTAATCAGCGTTTGATGGAGATATTTTAAAATGTGCTGGCGTGTGGAGATTATTTTTGTTCGACTTATAAGGTGAAACGCGAAGCTTTTGCACATTTAAATATTTGACCCCCCTGGTCTTGTGTTGTGCTTTGTGATATTAAGGAGTCAAATGCTAAATGTTGTCAGACGTGTGAGTGAAATCCTAGCGTTCTCATTAAGACTGTGAAGAAATTGCAGGTCATGGGTGAGTGGCTTCATCACAGTAAGTTTCCTCTGTATTATTTATGTGTGGTTGTGCTTTCCTGAAAGCACAATTAGCAGCTAAAACGCAACAGGAGTTGCTTAGGAACTGAGTGCACGTCGCCAGCTGGCTGTCGGCAGAACATGTCAGGTGTGCGTGTTTGTTTTCCCGCTCAGTTTGTGCGATTATTCCGGGCTTCCGATAGTGACGCTGTCGCTTTAATGAAAGAATTGAACACCTGGCAGGCTTTTACAACTTCAATCCAGCCGCCGTCCTTTGACAGATTTGAACATTATTCCAATGAAATGATTTGAAACTCGTACAATTGTTTTTAATTGTAGCCTAATCGTGTCTTTAATAAGTGGTCCAGCTTTGCAGTGATGCGATTGTGTGCTGATCATCCGGCTGCTGTGTGGACTGGTTTGAATTTAAATGCATCTGTTCTTAAATTCATTATGTAGATTTGGTGGTGTAGCACAGATTACACGTTGCCTCATTGTTTGTGTGGCAGCCCAATAAAGGAACTTGGATTCCCTTTTTTCGAACAGCGCCTTACTGTGTGTCCGTGATGCTGAAAGAGGCACTGACTACAGCCAGCCAGTGTAATCTCCGCCGGCCTTCGACCTCAGTAACTCACCAAAGATGTTCATAGGATTTGTCCCTGGAGCCAACTAATAGCGCTTCCTTTTGACTCGATAATGGCCCTTTGTGTAAGGAGAATTACAGGGTCTCTCTGCCATACAGATGTTTTCTTTCTTTAGAAGTTGAACCAGTGAACTGCATAGATTTCTCAGCCTGACAAAGCACAGAAAATTTAACACCCGTTCAACAATCATCAGAGCTTAATTACAATCTTTTTACAGTCAGATTGGTAAACT
Organism: Betta splendens; assembly: GCF_900634795.4. Taxonomy (NCBI): domain Eukaryota; kingdom Metazoa; phylum Chordata; class Actinopteri; order Anabantiformes; family Osphronemidae; genus Betta; species Betta splendens. The sequence goes on along the minus strand of NC_040883.2, from coordinate 2,267,818 downwards.
CTACTTACACCACACTGTCATTAGACATTGATTCAGGCTGTTGGGAACAAATCGTAATGCATCTTATTTTGCCAGTTTGCAACAGACAGACTGTCGTACAGTTTTGTGTCCAAATTATAATGAATGACAAATTTAAAAATGTGCATAGATGAAGGAAAGTTGTTTCTCTAATGAATGATCTTGTGAACCTTGAAATGTTTTTACGCTTCCTGTAAGTGCAGCCCACAGTCAGGTTATTTGCTCACCAGTGTTGTTCTCTGATATTGAATACTGCAGCTCTTCCCTCTAGGGAATTAAATGCAGGTCTTGACTTTGGTATGAAAGGTTAAATGCTAAAATCCATCAAACAAGGCTTGATAGATTTTGCAGCTGTTACTGCATCCAAACAGCCCCACAGCACACGAGCGAGATCTTTAAAAAGAGCAAGATAAACAAAGAGTGAGCACTAAAAACAGCTTATGGTGCTTTTTGCTTTATTACAGGCACGAATGCAGAAAAAGCACCAGAATATGCAGTTCTGTGGTTTAGCAGGATGTTTATTGAAGTTGTGCAGACGTGAATGTCTGACCTGTAACAGGACTGGTGAAACCGTGACCAAACCATCCATAATCCCATATAAAACATGAGGTTTGTGTATAAAAGTAATATTGGTTTGGCAAAGGTTGCTACTAAAAACACAGTAGCATTTGCGTAACACATCAGGTCAACACAGATTCATACGGTTAGTGGTTCATTTGACCAAATACAAGAACTTCTGAGGGCTCAAAGAACATAGAGGACAACTGCAGACAAACTGGAATTTGATCATCGGTTTTTTTGTTGACTTCTAGATTTATTTCCATTAAAATTAACCCTTTGTTCTAATGGTGGCTGGTTATTCATAGTCATGTTCAGGTCTGACAGTTGCACCAGCTCAAAAATAACAACTCACTCTCCACATCTTCCATGAAACATCACGTCTAGTTAGAAATAATTGGAGTTTAATTGTTTGTAAAATGAACCCTGACCATTATCGATAGTTATATAGCTAATAATGGCTGCTCAAACCCTTATGACCCATGTATTGTGGACTTAAATGTAGTGTGCATTGATAGATTCAAGCCTTATTTTGGTGAATTATGCTCCAGCTTTACATCCTCCACACGAGTTCAGCCAAGACAGGTGCCTCCGTCTGACACGGCGGCATAATCCTTTGTAATCCTCGCCCAAGTTCAGCGCTCCATTCCTTAAACCGAACTCTAATAAACAAGTCGATGCGTCCAGTGAAAAGTGCAGCATGCAGCGGCCCGTCTCAGGAGAGGTTCTGTTTGATCACTGGAAACCCAAGCCGAGCAGAGTTCCCCCTGTCAGCACTGACACACACGCTCGTCGCCCGGCCAAGAGCATTTTTGTCAGTCACTTAAAGGTTTTTCCTGTCGACGGCTGGAGGAGAAGGCAGCAGGTTTTGGTTAAGAAAAGGTTTGCGTGACACTCGAGCATTGTGGGTTTAGGACACATTTCAAAATCCTTCCGTAACGTTTTGCAAGCAATCGGAGGAATGGTGGAATCTGGCATGAGCAGAGCATTTAGTCGTGTTTGTGTAATCTGACATGTTGCAGTTGTTTCTTCTAAACCTTGGACAAGATGTCAGACGTTTGGCTGTGGGGGTTTGTGTTCGCAGCCCCACAGTGAAAGCCTTTTGTGCACTCACCCATTGATGGAACTTGGAAATAGAGCTGCTTTGTCCACGCTCACTGTAAACTGGTCCTGTTTTCACTCATTCCATTGTAATTATTTTGTACCATTACAGAGTGAAGGCTCTGTCATGGCGCTGAGGCTTTAGGCGGCTCGACGTTTTCACTTGTGACAGCTGAAATAAGGTCCCATTATGAGAATGAGGAAAAACTAAAGCGATAGGCTGAGTTTGCCCAGGTAGAGCGAGATCTAAGATAAATGATCTAAAGCATTTAATTCTTGATTTTGAATCACCTGTGGTTGGAATTTCACAACATTATTTCATTATGTTGATCTGAAATTATGGCTTTATTTAATTTACAGCCTCTGTTTATTTTGAAACATTAAAGTTGATAATTATCTAATCATGGTCAAATATCTGCTGCACGGTTTTCAGTTTTGCGGCTGCTCCGCGCTTTTGCTCATTCCCTGATGGGTTTGTAGTGTGGTCTGTTCTGTTGCCATGTGCTTGTGTTGGACCCAGGAACCGTGTGGTGACGGCTCGGGTGATTACCTGCCCTCTCCCATTCGCTCGGACGACCAGCGGCTTTTCTGCGTCGCTGTCAAACGCTGACAAGCGGTGATTACGATGTTGTTAGGCCTGATTCTCTGTCGCTCTCTGCAGAGATTAATTTGCTGTAACTCTGAGCTCCAGGAGGAATGGACCATAAACGCTCACTTCACTTAACCAGAAAATATGAAGCTTCTGTGATGACAAGTCTTGAGCTAATATTAAATTTCATTAAGGACGAATGTTTGCTTTTCAAAGAACTCCGTTAATCACAAATTGATTTCATAGTCAGTGGTTGTGACTGCGAAGGAATGTCCCAGAGAAAATAATTAATGGCTGTTATTAGAGATGCTCCATTGTAGGTAGAATATCAATCAAGAGTTTACACTCTGTTTTCTGTAAAGTATGTGTCTTTTTTTTCTAATTTTACACATTGTTGTGTCATATTGGTATGTGTAATACCATTACAAATACCACCTACAAACCTTTTGTACGTTTTGTTTACGAATTCTTTCACTTAGGTTTTCTACTAACCCTAACCCTTTTCACACTTAGCTTTAATATATAAATTAGAGTGACTCTATCACCAGTCACGTCTGGACAAGACAACTGCATTTGGTGCATTTAGTTAGTAGATGCTGGTAGTGGTTCATAGTTAGATGAAGTGAAATCAGGGCTGGGTTGTGCACATCATACTGACTTTGGAACAGAAGATCGACTAGAACGATTATTTTAATGGTGCACACTTTTATAAGCCAGTGTGTCAGTTGGTACTTCGTCTTCTAAGTGAACTGGATCCAACATTTGCCTCGTGTTCCTCAGCAGCGAATGGCTCATACCCAGTTAATAAATGCATGTTGTTGGCTGCAGTGTCGCGTTCCCCCTGCAGTTCAGTGCTAATGACTGGGAGAGCTTTAATGTTGACTGCCTTGAACTGCTAGCGACTAAGCCGGGTGTCACCGTGGCTCTTAAATCACCATCAGTCTTCCTCCTTCTCTTTCCGCCTACACGCTGTTCTTCTTTATACACCCCCCACCCCAGTTGCCCTCCTGCCCCCTCAGTTCCTGTCATTTTCATTTTCCATGTAGACCCACTGTCTCTCTATTGCTGTCAAAGTGTGTCAGAACAGGTGGAATCAATTAGTGACCCTCAGCGGCCCACTCCCTACTACAACTACCTCTTTAATTGAGGCAATTAATGAGTGATCAGTCTGTGAAATGAGTTGGTGCCATGAGTCTCCGCCGACTCTGAAGGAGGAGAGCTGGTGTAAGGATTGTTTGACCAACGCTGCGTAACTAATTCTATCCACAGTTCGTGTCTTTCTCTTCCTTCCAGACTTGTTCATCACCTCTAAGGTCGGGAAAGACACCGGAGCATATCGCATATCACTCACTGCTACATCACTTCTCTGGTAGAGATTAAGATCCGCTGAAATACCAGGATGTCTTCGATGCGCGCAGCATTTTGTTGACTTCCTCTGATTGTGGCATCCGTTGGCTGCATCTTAGCATCTGCTCTGGCTTGTTTATACAGCGGTTCTGAAGTGTCCCATGTGTTTGTTGCCCGTTCAACCCCCACTCGTTTCTCTCCCCCCACAGATGGAATCTCCTGTCTCCACTCCAGTCCCTCCTCCCCTCCACCTCCTGGCCACGGTGGGCAACAGTGAGATCGCCTCGTCATGTGAGCAGATAATGGTGCGTACGCGCTCCGTGGCGGTGAACACCTCCGACGTGGCCCTGGCCACCGAACCCGAGTGTTTGGGGCCCTGCGAGCCTGGAACCAGCGTCAACCTCGAAGGCATCGTGTGGCAAGAAACTGAAGACGGTAAGCAAAGTGATTTGCTGGTTTATTTAATCTCTTCCTTGTGAAACAAATGTGTTTTAGACCCTGGTATTCAAGAAGAAAGGCTACATATGGGTTCAGAGGGTTGTGTTGCATTAAGACATCATGAAGGTATTACAATAGGTTTTAAGACCTGTCATGTGATTAACATAAATACTGTTTGCTAAAATGTAAGAGGTGGTCAAGGTGTGATCCAAAGGACGTAGTGGTGATACTGATGTCACCTTTGACAAATGTAGTGGCCTTGTTGTGTCGTCTTGCTTGAGACCATGCAGACGGGAGTTTATCGTACCCCATAACACACACAGGCTGCCGGTTGGGAACGGTGATGGCTTCTCTCTGCAGTGTGATCCGGGTGAAGTCTCGGATGCTCTCAGTTTTCCTTACTGTGATCCACACCGCATTGAGTCTATTTACATTTAAGATGTATTACCACCGCTATCAGGTTCTGCCGGGTGTGAAGCACCGTCCTCTTTGTCATGCAAGTGAAATAATGCAAATTCCTCTTCAAAGCAGCTCCAGCTCATTGGCTCTGCAGTCATGCTGAGCACAGATCGCCCACACATCGGCGGCGCTGCTTGCTGGTTCACTGGGAGAAATCAGGCCAGTCCCTGCCTCATCAACATTCCCAGTGCGCAGTCCCTGCTATTGAGTGGCTTCCCCTCTTTTCTCTCCTCCTTTTGATATACATTTATTTCTCCGGGCCTGTGTCTGGTTCACCCCTGTTCTCCTCTCGATTGCAGCTCTTTTCTTGTTACCGAGCATCCAGCCAGTCGCCCCTTGACTCTGTTTCCAAGCAAACTGGGAGAGCGAGTACCAGGCAGGGGGTTGGGTCAGGGGGAGAGAAAGACAAGGCTACTTCTGTTAGTGACACAAACATGGCTCAAAGCCAACACCAGTACTATGTTTGTGCTCCCTCATTCTCTGCCTCCCACAGAGTGATTGACCCTCCCCCTCACCCTGCCCCCTTCCTTTTCCCATCCAAGTCTGTCCTTTGCCTGCACTCACTCTCTCAAATCTGCTATTTAGGCTGTAGTAGGTAGTGGTTTGGCCTGATGGAGCGGTGTTTTCTACTGATTCTACTTTATCTGGCTCAGTGGGAAGAAGGCTGGTGGGAGCTTTTGAGTGGTTGAGAGGGAAGGTAGGAGTGTGTTGTTTGGACGAGGGTGGGAAAAGCAGCACTTTGCAGGTGAGCGTAGAGGCTGTTATGCCATCAAAGCTGTAAAGGCCAAGAACATCTTCAGAATACAATCCCCTGTGCCCCATTTTAAATCTCAGAAAAAAACATGATAGAGTTGGTTCCTGTATTCTACCAAAATGATTGAGTCTACATAATTCCAATATGTAGTTCTGAATTTTAGAAGAGAATTTTTCTTTACTAGTTATGTAAAGCTTCACACTGGAATCCTGAACATATTCACCTCAGAAATGCATGAGCTTCCCGGTCTCAAGTCTGTTTGATTTTGGAGTGACTTGATATGTGGAGTTTGGATGGTGATGATGTTGATCTCATCTTGGGTCGGGGCACAGATGCTCATCATCAAGATGGGATCCTACAGACAGAGTCAGGAGTGCGTGTTTGAAAGAAGCTTCATTTCCAGGTTCCACCGTCCTCATGGTTCCTAGAAATCTAGAAGAGAATCTGGCTTTTAAGGAGGCCTTTCCAAATAGCCACCATCACATTCCATTTTGCACACCGCATTAAACAATACAAAGATGTGCATTCCATCTGCATTGTTTTGTTACGAGCCCCTAACAACCCACCGGCTATCTTAAAATGAAAGCAACCCAGATGCTGCTCGCATCAAACTGCACTGCCACTGTTTTTCCCTAAGAGACCCATGAAAGCATACTTCGCTCATTGTGGGGCAACTGAACAAATGAGAAGCAAATGAGGAAATCAAGCAAATGCAGGCAGAGTACCAGGAAAGAGCAACAAACAGAGCCCCCAAAGACATAGCGGAGGCTTCATGATTAGCAGTGGAGTTGAGCAGTGCCCCATTTCTCTGCATGACAAGTCTCATACAGAGCTGTTTAGGCATGCACCGTGTGTGAGCGCGTTTCATTTAGCATGCCAACCAACAGCTGCTTCATCACCTCCGCCTCTCGGCCTTGTGGGAGTAAATAAACAACAGGCTCCCAGTAATTGTCTGTGCCTCACCCGGCTCACAAAGTACTGGAGAAAGAAACAGACGAGGGGAAGCAGCAGCTCACGACAAAATAGGATTATAGCAACTGCACGGTTGGTCAGAAATGACACAGATCTTGGCTGATGGGGCAGATACACTTGTCATGCTGTTCAATTCGAGCACAAATATAAGCAGCTTTTTTCCTGAAATCTAGATATTAGCCAAATTTAAATAGCCCCAATGATTTAAAAGCATTCAGTTTGATGAATTTCATCCCGTTTTGGATCAAATCTGTGTGAGGTGAAGGGAAGGAGAGTCTTTCTGGTGTCAGTCTGGGGTGAGTGGAGGAGGAGGAGGGGGCATAGCTGAGGTATTTTAAAGCCTGTCAGTGACACAGATCCCCTCGGCACAGTGGAGGCAGTGGCAGCTCCCGGGGTCGTGTCAGCAGAGCGATGGGCCAACCCCTCCCAGGCTTAGCATGCTGATACCTCCAAATGTCATCTCTAAAACGCTGGAGAAGTTTATTGCTGTTGAAACACAGCCCAGAACGCCTTGGCTCTTGCTCAAGGGTAGAGGGAACACAGAGGGGGCCCCTCGGCCAAACACTGCTGCTCCATGCCAGTGCCCCCCCGTCCAGCCTCACAGTCACACAGTTCACTGCAGCCTGCTCCCCACAGCTCCTTAAGAGCCCAGATAGATAAATAATACAGACTGTTTGTGATAAATGTTTGTTACATGGATTATTTATGCAGCACACTTTATTTCCTTGTGCTGTTGCTAGTATTTGGCTTCAGCACAAAAGTTAAGAGCTGCCTGGCATCTGAATAGAAGAGAGGTCAGTGTGAAACGGATATTCCTATATAAACATTTGAAAGATGTCTCCTTTTTTGCTGCTCCATTACTCCCATCCTTGAAATAATAGTGAGCACTTTCAGGAAGCCTGTAGCTTTCTGCCATGCCAATGAGAAAGAGGAAGATGGAGTGAAGTGAGAGAGCGAAAAATCCATCACAAAAGGCCAATTTCTGCAGACGGGCAATGTTGAAAAGGAAAGAATAAGATCCAAGCACCTTTTTCTTTCTCTCATGCACTTTTTCATTTGCCATCAACTACAAGATAATCTTGGTGCTAAACGTGTGCACTCTGCAGCTCAAGGGAAACACTGACTAAAATATGGTCTAGAGTTAACTAGTATTGCTAAATACTAAGCTGAAAAAATAAATAGTATTTAGACAAGTGCATCAGTCTAAACTCAGTAACACTAAGCTAATTAATATTTTGCTAATACTGTATAAATTTGGTCGTGTTGGATTTAATTACGCTTAGACCTACCTAGAACCTGATAACTGTGCCCATCTGTGCATGTTTGCCAACAATGGTTAACAATTCACTTCTAACAGAGATCAGAATGTACTAAATGCACTTGGGTAGTGGCCCAAACACAGAAGACCATATGTTTAGGAGCAGTGGGGCTTTGATGACTCTCGGGACTTTTTGCTGTGGAAGTGGAGTCGTGTCAAGCTGTGTATTGTAGCCTAATGCGATGCTCCTTGTTGGGCTCTTGCCTTTTGAAAGATAAACCCAACTCTGAACAAGCAGCTAGTTCATATTGCTCTGAAAAGGATTATGGGTAACGATTGCCAGGCACTGTCATAACATCACATCAATAAAGCCTTAACTAAATGCACCTTTGGCAGAAACATCTCTCAAGCTCATCACCTGAGAGGAAAAACACCTGAGGGCGTGTTTTAATGCTGACATTTAAAGAAACTGTTCCTGCAAATTATTTACTAGACAAATGCAAGAAAGATTGGAAGAGATGCCAGATATTTACATTTAGTGCTTCACTTGCATGTGTGATGCTGTTTTGTGCTGCGTCTGTGGTGGTGAGAGGGAAAAGTGCTGCATGTGGCAGATAATGCTGCGGCGATGTGGAAAGCATACTAATGCTGCCGTCCTCTGCCTCTCAGTGGTGTGAGAGATTGACCTTCTCAGTGGCTGTTATTCTTGTCACTGTGACTGACTTTGCACTTTTCCATCTTGTGAACTGGATAAATGTCAGACCTAGATATTCACAGACAGGAATAACATAAATCTGAATTTAAAGTAATGCACCATACACTTATATTTGCGTTTTGCTTTGAGATCTGCTCTGTGTAGCAGAGTTGTAGTTAATGTCCCAGTTATTTTTTAAATAATAGTCAATATTTCTGTCTGGACAGTGCACATAGGTGCAGATAAACCTCACTATTAATAAAATGGTGAAGATGTGAGTCGACCTTTAAATTTAGAACAGCTGTGAATAGAAGCTCTTCTTAGACCAGAATGTGTGTGTTCCCATCAGTCACCATTGGCGCCACGCAGTTTCTAGTCAACCGAACTCGAGCCCTAACGAATTCAAATGAGGACGACATTCTACTACATCGCCACTATCTTCTGCACCATTAGGGAGTCATTCATTTCATCCTAAATTGCTGTCTGCCTGGTATTTAGGGTAAGGTCAGTGTTAGGACTCTTTATTCTGACATTGCCCCAACCAGACAAGCTCGGGATCATTTTGTGGTGCAGACGAGTGGAGAAGCGCTCTTAAAATGGGCTGTTGGAAACATGCTTAGACACTTGAATGCTCCAACACTTCATTTGTCATTGTTACAGTTATTGCTCATGGCAGCACCCGGCTATCTTTTATCTTCTCCCATAATGAATACTGACACTCTCTTTCTCATTGTTCTCACTTTCTCGTCTGCATGCAACTGTGACGGTTGTTTGAGTGCAGAGAAAATGGGGCCTAGGAAAGAGTTGTTTTCTCCCAGGATACGAATACGAAGGATGTCAAATCTGTCAATAATTACTTAAGAATCTGAGTGTGTACAAATGGTGATAATTACAAGTGGTAGTAATTGTTTTATCCTTCCAAGTGCTTATTTGGTATTTGTGTGAACAGTGATATGAAACCCTGTCGCTGCGCAGGAAAAAACTTGAGCACAGGCCCAAAAATAACAAAAGCATTTTGACAAGGTGAGTCATTGAAAATGCCATTAATTCCAGTGAATTCCTGTCGAGTTGGAGCAAAACAGAGGTCAGTGGCTGAACCCATGGCCCTGAGCAGCAGGAAGGAGGGGCAGAGGGGGCAGGCTCTAATGCAGCAGGCAACCTCCTCCTGCCTTAATTTTCCCTAATTCATTAACCACTTATCCAAAATGATCCAACACAAGTGCAGAGTGGAGTTCGGTGCCATTTGTTGTTGAACAGCAAATGAGTGTTAAACCCGCAGACCGATTCGTCTTATTAATCACTCACTCATCCATCCTAAGTGACCCTAATAGGACTGTCACAAAAGGGGGAAAGGCAGCTCTGCTCCAGTTCTCTCTGACCCCCTTTCTTCACCCCACAGCAAACAAACGTCAAACAATCCGCAGTTTCCAAAGAGCAAGTTTTATTTTGATCTCGAGTTTGTTTCTTCCCCCGAAGCAAATCCAGTGGGTAAAGAGAGCGATCGTGGCTTACGCAAACACAATATGTCATTCCCTGTGTGTAAACAAATGATCATGCATGCAAAGTCATCTCAGCATCTTGTGTGATGTGCTTTACGCCACAGGGACGTTTGTTTGAGTGGCTGTTGAGGTCTTTTTAGACGGGCACAATTTCAACATTGTTAAAACGAAAGCTTAAAATTGTTTCTATGGTGAAGTTTATTCTTGTAGCTTTTTATATTTATCCCATTAGCAAACTAAATCCATTTACACCAGACACAGAGAAATCCCTACAATCACAAGCAGCATGTGTGATTTTGTTGTAAATCAAAGTGAAGAGACCTCTTTAAAAGCTGTTTTCATTCACGTTAACCTCCACCTATCAAGACGTTAACCAGTCAAGGTGTCAATTCAAATGTCAGATCAATGGATGTGAATAAACAACATTTATTTGGGTCCTTTGAAGGTATTGGACGTGGTTTCACGCAGACTTGTGAACCGCTGCAGTAAAGAGACACCCTACGACTAGAACGGTTTATCAGGAACTTGCTTAAACGAGTCCTAGTGGATCCACGAGAACGTCTACTTCAACTGTGTTTTGACCAAATATAGTAGTTTTGGGCTCCTTAAGCATTTCTAGCCAATCAGAGACTTGACTTGAAGTGTACATGTACAGTAAGATTGATGCCCAACAAGAGCTGTAGTTTAGAGAAACACTGGGGGAATTCCTGATGAGAACCTAATACAAAGAACCCGTGTGGCAAAGATATGTTCCAACAAGACAGTGATTCTTATCACGCCACCAAATACCGTGTGGAATTTCTTTTCCCTCACAACAAGGGCGTAAAGTGCTTGAAGCCAAAGCTCAAATCTGAGTCACGATGAAAAACTTCATGGTGGCATTAACCCACTTTTTCTGTGCAAGGAATTTCACGAAATCCAAAGCTTTTGACACGTTAACATTTCTGAATTCCTCTCTCGAGCAAGCAGGGGAGACTATATCCTGCACATCACGAAGGGCTCGTCATTCACCCCCGCCTTGATTTACATCCTGCCACAACCAGCTGCCACAGCCATTTTGTGTTGGAGTGTTTGGAGAGCGGGGGGTGTTGAAGTCTGAGAAAAGGTCTGGGCTCTTTTAATGTGACAGAAATCCAAACTCAAGGACCTCTTCACTACCACACATACGTCCCCCACGTCCAGTTGGCTTTAGCTTTGACCACACGCTCCTCTTTTCAGGCTGCACAGCGAAGGAAGATACTAGGACGTGTCAGCAGGCTCCTGTAAACATATATAAATGCCTTATGCACTCGCTGCTTCGTGTCAGAGGCGGCGGGGGAAAATGAGGACCCAACAGTGACTTGTGTGTGGGAGGGAAAAGGTTGTAAGCGGAGGATGGTTATACAATTGAAAAGAGGAAATGAGGGTGAAGGAAAGAGGGAAAATGGGGTGAGCAAGTGAGGTTTCCTAAGCTAATAAAATGCTCAGAGGGATGGAAGCTGCCAGCCAGCATTCCTGTACCATTAGATAAGTTAGCGCGCTGCAGCCCCCAGTTCTCTGCAGTGCTCAAGTGGCAAGCTAAGGTCAACACTAGAGAGTTCAGGGATGGTGGGGGAATAAATTCCTTCAGCTTCCATTAGGCTCAGCCCGTTTGATCATTTTCTTTTGAAACAGCCCTCTGTAGCATGCTCTCCTTTTTGAAAGATGACTATAAACAGCATCTGCTATTTGCGTTAACGTGAATTTGCAATTCAGTGTCTGACGTGTCAGGCTGTGCTTGTCGTAGCGTCGCCCATATCTGCATACTTGACTGATACGTTGACATATGATGACGTACGCGCTCTCGCCTAATGAAGAGCATTTGGCGTCTTAAAGGGAAACGTGCAGAGTCGCGTGATCTTCCGGAACTAATTTTTGATTTATATGCAAGGTCAGGTATCAGCCTCACCACCGGTCAGTCTGTGGAGCAGAGACTTGTAAGCGTGACAGATCGTAGTGGGACCAGTCTAGAAAACTTAACTGTTCGAGGTGAAATGGTTTAAAGACACTCTATTAGTGTACCGTACCTCGTGTCTCGAACGCTGCACAAACCTTATTCTTCACAAAGTCTCTTATGCTTTGTGGGAGATTACTGAAATGAAAACGCTGCTCAGTGAGTAATGTGAGACCTACTGTCAGCGTCTCAAACAGGCCCCACAATACTGACTGTGGTTAAGCATGTTCCAAGTCGTGTAGAAGATCAGTCACTCAATGCCATAGCTGTGTAAATATGATAACTCTGTGTTGAGCTTGGTCTTTTTCTGTGCATTTGCCTTGTGGACACAGCAAACAGTAAATAAATGAGCGTTTTTCTTCCTTCTCTCACAGGCATGCTGGTAGTCAACGTAACCTGGCGGAACAAGACCTATGTTGGCACCTTGTTGGACTGCACACGTCACGACTGGGCTCCCCCCAGGTATGAAGCCTTTTTATTTCAGCTGGACTACAGAAGCATGTTGTTTAAATATGCATTATCTTATCTGTGCCTGTTCTAAGTTGCATCACTTTGTTTTTGTTTAAAACCGAGGCTTTGTGTCCTCCACAAAGCACATTGCTAGTTACAAATGTCAAGGTAGGAGAGAACTCATGATTTCCATGAATCATTGATACGGTGTCTCTATCAAAGCTGCACTTGCTCTCCAGTGTCGTTTTCATATTCTGTGTGATGAATCTGCCGTGGTAGCATTAGCTCTGGGGTATAAGCCCTAATGCATCAGCTGTATCTGGACCTTGTATGTTGGTCTTTATCTGAGGCCTGGGGAAACTGGAATCATTGGCAAGCATCCGATGTCCCTGGAGGTAGGACTGGAAATGAAAAAGCTTAGAGTAGCCAGATTTTAGAATCCAATTATTGGACTAATAGCTTTTCCTCAACATTGTGTAACATTTTCTGCTACAAAGGCTCCAATTTCTTAAGTCATTGTTACGTAGGCGGCCGTTTAAGGTGTTTGTGATTACTGCTTATTTCACTTTGCAAAAGTACACAGGTGTATGCTTAAATATATATTATATTATAAGTATTTCTCTTTATTTCTAATGCCTATGCTCTATCAAAAGGTAAATATAATTTGATGTTGGTTCGTTGTTGAGAACCTCAAACATAAAGCAGCACTAGTAGAAAACATGTGGAGGCTATTTCACTGAATCTCACTAATGTTCAGTATGTGACTTGCACAGTAAGCGAAGTTTGCAGAGTTGTTGGGTCCTACAGTTTGTAGCATAACTAGATTAGGGAATAATCTAGTTATGCTGCTTCTAGTTATGAATAATTCAGAAAGCTTTCAACCAACTGAATACAAACTTGGTCTTGTAATGAGTCTAAATTCCAGGAGCTCCGTCAGACTACGGATGTGTTCACATCCCCTGCTGAGGCTGAAATTGTTTGGAAAGACTTGTGGAGGAAGCTGTGAGTCATAGCAGCACAGTGTCTCTTTGTTACACACTGCTAACGTTCACTGCTGTACCGAAAGATAATTACATTAGTGTTGTGGAGAGAGAGATGGCCAAACTGGTATTTTAAGTGTTTAAGTGACTGCATTTTGATTACAAAGCAGCTGGATGATTCACTGCTGCCTTTCGAAATGATGTCTCCTGATTTTTCTTTTTTTTTTTTTTGTTGAAACTGATTTGTTCAATACTTATTCATTGAATTTACTTACACGGCACAAAACGCCACACTGTAATGTTTTAGGAGGGCACGACAGAACAGAGGTGTATATATACGAGTGTCATTGTGTTTTTAGGTTGAGTCAAAAGGACAAAAGCGCTGGTGTTGATACTGCTTTTACATTTATTTTTGACTGTTCTGTTCTTTTACAAGTATGTGTAACCAGGGATCACAGTGTTTAGTAGTTTGTTTGTTTGTGATTAAGGTCATCTGAGCTGCAGAGATTTGTTGATACCAGTTGAATTTACAGCCATTTAATGATTTACATTACATGATTTCTTGGGTAAATTTATTTATTATTATTATTATTATTATTATTATTATTATGGCCGTTTGTGTTGTGTATCTGAATTGAGTTGTGGTGACCTTTTTGATACTTTGATGTTAGTATATATGTTAACACCACCTCACTTGTGACTTCAATGCTACTGCAGGTTTTGTGAATCTCCTACAAGTGATCTGGAAATGAGGAACGGTCGTGGTCGAGGGAAGCGAATGAGACCGAATAGCAACGCCCCCATAAATGAGAACAGCAACTCATCAGACAACAAGGGCACCGCCAACAACAAGACACGCGCTGCCTCCAACAGCAAAGGGCGGAGGGGCAGCCAGACACCGTCAGAGCGCCGCACCCCACCCAATAGTAACACAGAGGACATCAAGGCTAGTCCCTCCTCGACTGGAAAACGCAAGACCAAACCAGCCTCCGACATGGAACCCAATTCTAGCTCAGAAGACACCAAAGGCAGCAAGCGTATGCGGACAAACTCCAACAGTGGAGGGGTGGGGCCGACCGGTCTGCCTCTGCCTGCTATTAAGACTGAGCCGCTTCCCCCTCCACTTGACCGCAGCTGCCCTTCTCCAGTCCTTATTGACTGCCCACACCCTAACTGCAACAAAAAGTATAAGCACATAAATGGTCTCAAGTACCACCAAGCCCGAGCTCACAATGATGATGACCTAAAGTTGGAATTAGATGGAGACAGTGAATATGGCGAGGACTCAACCCTTCATCCTGAACCAGGGAACTGTAACGGAGCATCTATTTCTCAGAAAGGATCTATGTCTCCAGCACGTTCCGTTACACCAAAAGGCAGGAACTTTGACGCTCAGAGTCCTTCCCCGTCACCTGGAAAGTTTGGTTCAAAGCAGAGTAAAAAGAAAATTGCTGAAACAGATCCAGAAGCAGGAGCGACACCAATGGACGGGTGTGAGGATGGGCCTTGTCTCACTGATGAGACCAGCAATGATGGTATAGATGACAAGAGGGGATCCGACAAGTCTAAAAAAGCTAGCACTGGTACAAAAGCTGATAAAATGGCACAGAGAAATATGAAGTCCCCTCGCCCCGTTGGTCCTGGGTCTACAGCATCCCAGCAGATGTACGCCTTCCCTCCTGGAAACACAAATTCTTCCCCAGGCCTTACTCCAATGATCCAAAGTATTCCCAAGAGTCCCCAGATGAAAGGCACACAGCCAAAACCCCCAGCCATTGGAGACCCTGCCTCAAGTAGCTCCAAAGACAAGAAGAAGAAAGACAAGAAGAAGAAAGATGGCAGCAAGGAGGCAGACAGCCCTAAGCCTCCAGGAAAGATAGGGAAGCTGGAGGAGGGAAAGCTCCCCTGCTCTGAACCTTGTGATCAAGGTAATAAGAGTGAAGGACTTCTCAACGGGTCCTCAGATCATCATCAGAGTCGCTTGGCTAGTATCAAAGCAGAGGCAGACAAGATATACAGCTTTTCTGACAATGCCCCTAGCCCATCGATTGGCGTAGCCAGTCGAATAGATGGCAGCGGGATGCCACAGCCTCTCACACCACTCCACATGGTGAATCAAAATGGTGCTGACAATTCTTCAGTAAAAACTAATAGCCCAGCATATTCGGACATTTCAGATGCCGGTGAGGATGGTGAAGGAAAAGTAGAAGGCATCAAGGTAAGGACAGAGGACCAAACCATAAGGGAAAGTGTGAAAAAAGCCCTTTTTCCAAACCAGACACCCAACAAAGATTCCCCGTACTATGCTGGCTATGAAAGCTATTATTCACCCAATTATGTCAACCCCAGTCCCAGCGGTCCTAATCCAGGCACGCCGGTGGGTGAGAGTCAGGTTAAGATCAAAAGGGATGATGATCAGGACCAAGGTGAGGAGAGAGGGAGGGTTGAAATTCATGAGGAGCGCAAACCCGACAACGTTCCTGGCCAGCAACAACAGCAGCCCTCAGTCATCCAGCAGCGCTCCAACATGTACATGCAGCCTCTCTATTACAACCAGTACGCTTATGTCCCCCCATATGCGTACCATCATCCTGATCAAGCCTACCATAACCATTTGATGACCACCAACCCAGCGTACCGGCAACAGTACGAGGAGCGGCAGCGACAGATGGCTGAGCAGCATCGTACTGTGGAGAAGAAGTCTGACATAGCCATAAAAGAACGAGAAGCTTCCATGAAGGAGGAATGGAAACAAAAGAGCCCAATGCCACCAAGTCTTTCCAAAGCCCCAAGTCAGTCAGACATGGGAAAGTCAACGCAACCCCCAAGCAAATCTAGAGACTCACCTTCTGATCCCGCCTCCAAATCTATGGGAAGCATAAAAGGGGAGGATCCAAAGTCCCAGCAAGCTGAGGGGCTGAAGATGAAGCTGACAGAAGGGGGACACCATGGAAAGGAGGACTCCAAGCAAGCACTGGATTCCAGAGTGCAGGGAGGGATGGAGCAGGCCATGTGGTACAGACAGGTACATGTAAGCTAGTGAAACACGTGTTAAAATATATTATCTTGTATCTCAACGTGGAAGTTGTACTTTATGCTGACGTGTACATTCTTTCCTGACTCAAGCAGTACTCTGAGAAGCCTCAAGCCGACGATGAACACCAGCAACAGCAGCCTCGATGGAAAGATGAAAGGGACCGGGAACGGGAGCGCGATCGCAAGTTAAAGGACGATAGGCCCCGGCCCAAGGACAACTTGGCCAAAGAGGACGGCAAGGACGGCAGCGATTCAAGATTAACGTCTGATGAGCACCGAGCTATGAACAAAGACTCTCGTTCAAACCCTCACATGCAGTTCTCGTCACCACTAGCGCAGCACCAAGGCTACATGTCCTACATGCATGGTTACCCCTACGGACAGAGCTATGACCCCAACCATCCCGGTTACAGAGGTGTGCCCTCAGTCATGATGCAAAACTATCCAGGTACGATATTAAAGTAACTCCTAAATTAACATGAGGTTTTGATGCGTCCAGCTAATGGTAGCAGTAATGCAAATATTACTATTACTAGCAATTTGGTAATGATAGTGAGGATGTTCAGCAAAGTCATTAATGGTTCTTACTTTGAATTAGTGCAGCTTTTTGTCTCATTAAAATGTGTCTCTTGCTGACAGGTCATGAATTTGGCGAGTAAAGCTAATGAAGGACTGATTTACTTTGACCTTTTCTTCTTAACAATGGATTATTACTTGTGGGAACTGATGGTGAAAGAAATGTCTGACATCCTTACAATGTTCAGAATGTTTTCATAGCAGAAAATATTAAATGCTGGCTAATTACTTTTGATAAATACTGTTTATCCTCATTCTTAAACGTTTTCAGTATATTCAACCCAAAGAATGTGCTTAGTCTTCGTGGACAGTTAATGTGTAAGAAATAACTGCTGGGGGTTTTATCTGGACCACATCGCCAGTGATTTACCAACCTACAGAAACTGCACTATTGATTCCTCCATGCAGCCTCAAAAAAGATCTTAAGCTTCTTGTCCCCCGAATAATGTGTTTGCAGTTAGTGCTGCCATATTTAACTGTGAAATGTGTCAAGATCAAATTATGCTGTACTGACTAATGACCTCAATGCCAATTAAGCTTGATGATCAGCAGTAATGAAGAATAATCAGTCGCTAGTTGCCAGATTTGTGAGTCATGAAAGCCTAAACTTGACCTTTTACCTTCCACTCCCAGGTCCGTACCTGCCTGGAGGTTATCCATTTTCTCCATACGGCAGTAAATTAGCTGGAGGTGAGGAAGGCAGCGACAAATCTCGTGCTAGTCCCACTGTCACCAAAACCGCAGCGGACTCCAAAGCCCTGGATATCCTGCATCAGCACGCCAGCCAATACAAGAGCAAATCCCCCACAGTAGGTGACAAGCCAGCGCACGACCGCGACAGAGAGCAGGACAGAGGGAATGCTGGAGACCGAGACCGGGACAGGGACCGAGAGCGCGATGTGGACCGGCCGCGCTCGTCGCCCTCGCAGCGCATCATGCCCTCGCACCATCACCTGGGATACCCTCTGCTCTCAGGGCAATATGATCTGTCCTACGCCACAGGTCAGTCTCCTCGCTTGTCCCTTCTCCCGTCTGACATTACACGAAATGTGCAAGTGTTCTCCTGTACATAATAAATGAATACGCGTCCCAGTGTCTGGAGTGCTTAACATGCTGTACTTGGATGCAGATGATGGGTCGGAGCTAACTTCCAAATCACAGTAGGACTTATTCCTGATAGCCATACATTTTCCAACTTGCCATAGGTCTCTCCTCATCAGCTATTGTTGCCAGTCCACAAGTAGCAACCCCCTCCCTCTACCCACCACCTCGGAGGTGAGAACGGTAAGCTGCCCCCCCCAAGCAGAGACAGCCAAAAGACTGACCGGCAAACAAACCACGTGTCAGGTCCTTGGCTTTGCTTACAGCATCACATCCCAGACAAACAAGGCCCTTATTGCTGTGCTGCAGTCTGCCACAAAACGCACTGCAGTATTTAGTCCCCCAGCTCATCCATCCTAAGTAGGTCCTCTGAGGACAAGGGGATGAGTTTTGATAATGGAGACATGGAAGGAAGCGCCCAAACGTAAAAGCAGTGCAGCCTGCACTGACATCTAGTGGCTGATTGGTGGAATTACAGTGTAGTAATACGTCACCTCGTTCTCACGTTCTGCCACTGCTCACTTCATCCAGGGAACAGTTGTGTAAAGCATGCATTGACTTTTCCTTTTGTTTCTGTAGTTAATTATTGTTGATGATGTGGTAATAAAGGGTTCTTCGTTTTATCTTTTCCAGGGAAACCTGACCGTCACACCTCGACCCTGCAAAGATTCATGTGACTGGCTCACATGAGAAGCTCATCTCCCGGGTGTTACCCTTTAGGCATCAGTTGAATGGTGTTTCTATCTATATTTTTAGTTCTTCTGCCCAAAGGCTGGGCAGATCGTCGTTATCTTTCCTCCTCTCATAAACGACCCCAAATTCTCCCGACCTTGGACTGTAATGGAACTGATAGTAACCCAGGTTCAAAGCCATCGCTCTGCTCCATCGTGCAGAGCAAACACCGACCCGCTGATCACCTAGTCCTTGCACTGTCAACAAATACAATGCAAAAAGAGACGATTGGACTGCCAGAACAGCCTTTTTTTGTTTTTGTTTTTTTTATGGAATTCTTGACTGCATTGTTTCTTGTCGCACGCAGAAAGAAATTGGCAGGGCATTTTGGGGAGCTGGGTGGCTGATGGGAAAGGGGAGTCCAACGGAACGAAAGACTGACAAAACAGTGCGTTTCCAGTCTGTCCTCTGCTTCTCGAATGCCATGAAACAACAGTATATCCTTAACTTGACAAACATTTGGCTATATTTCACGGGGAGAGGGAATATGGCAACAGCTGCTTTTTTTTCAGAGACTTAAGAGCCTGAGACTGAAGTCTTTCATTTTCCATCGCCATCATTTTTTTCCCATCCTGTTTATTCCCACAGTTCTGGTTTCAGGGATGATGTCGTCATGTGACCGCACACACCTCAAAGGATGTTAAACACTATTCATGTTTTTATTTTGCTTTCTGCTCCATATCATTGTGCTCATGGTCCAACCTGTCGCTGGTATCAGTCATTCTTTCCTCCTGGTGAAACGCTCAAACCTGTCTCTTCTCACACGGTGAAGCCACATTAGCAAGCGACGAATCGCTGCGTTTTACTGTAAGACTTTGCTTCGTTCAGTTCATCCAGTTTGTTTATTGTAAACAATGTGAAATTTTACTCATGTATTTTCTGCTGTAATATAAACTTTTAGCCTACTTTTATGTGCATAAATGTTTATATTTATCTCTGCACGCAACAATTTAAAGCTTGTCTATGTTAAATAGCTTTTCAGGCTTCACGGCGTTTATTTTAAGCTCGGCTCGAAGCTGCTGCCTCCCTCCACGTCTCATTGTGCTGCTTCTTCGCCTCAGCTTCGGTTTGTCTCGCTGCAGTTTAGGATTTGGCTTTTCGCTTGTCTCTGCTTTCTCAGACCGTCGCAGGCTTGGTTCGCGTCCTCGTCCATCTGGATCGCTGCCCTGTGGTACAAAGTAAAATCGGTCAGAAGACTAAACGATCCTCTTCACTTGCTCGTGTGGATTCACCATAAAACACAGTCACCTCGGTCGGTCTTCAGAGTTTTCCTACCAGCATCTCGTTTGCTGGTTCAACAAGTTCAATACTTCAGACGCCACTTTCGCTTTGTTGCTACAAGGTTCATTTCTGGCACATTAATCGTAGAGTAAGTGCTTGGAATGACCCAACAGATCCCGAACTAATGACAAGCTTTTAGCAGAGAATGGTAGAAGAAGGGCGGTGGGGCGCTGCTCAAACACACACCTGGTGCAGGAGGCTCCGAGCCCAGTGAACTGGGACGAGTCACCAGGCGTTCTGCAGGAAGTTCAACTGGTGCTGCCAAATTCAAACAACTGTGGTTAAAACTTTAAATTCGACTTCTCCTATAGCTCAGGGGTTGCAAGTGAAAATCTGTGCATTTGCAGGTTTTCCTGATGTGAGAGGGCTTCGGGTTTGTGGCTGTGGGTTCTGCTCTGAGCTGGTACGGAACCAGTGAAGCTGCTGTTCTTCCTGTTCGCTGCTCTAAAGCATCATAAACACTTCAGTCCGGTCCATCTCGTCAGCATCTATTCATTATTGTTTTAATCCCAACCTTCCATTGTTTGTTTTTTCCCACAAGCCACCGGTTAATCTCCCACCAGACACACTTAGTCAGACATCAGCTCTTTGCTGACACGCTTTTTAAAAAGGTTGAGGTCCTCGGACGTTCCAGTTTCTCATCCCACACATTTTGCGAGACAGTTTATATTTTGACTTTTGGAGCATTTTAAAGAAGAATGGCTGACATGACTGCGTTGAATGTGGTGGTGTTTGACTCGTAGTTAATCTGTATAAGGGTAATCTAGGCAGCTGTGATGTTGTCATTAAAGTCAGTGGGTTTTAGTACCAGCAGACTGCATACATATAGTTTTATCAGACAATGGTTGTGACAAGTGCATTTGTTCTCTCTCTCTCTCTCTCTCTCGCTCTGAGAGTAGTAATGTTATCTCAGTAGTAAGCAAAGCCCAGTGAAAACCATATATACTAAAGTGTATGAAAAGCCAGAAAAGTAATGTTTGCTATCACATATTGGAAAGTGCTTGGCTCTTGTATTTTGCAGGACTGTATTTGTTTCATGGTGAAGAGTATATTTATTGGCCAGCAGTTGTCTCAATTGGTGCCTAGTTGAACATTCTTCTGTGTGAGCACAGACACACTTGCTTATTTGTCCTGTTCCGACCCACCTTCTGTCACGCACCCCCACCCCCTCCCACCCAGAGCGCCAGCACTGGTGCTTGCAAGGATGTTTACAATGTCTTCATTTTCTTTCTGTGTGATGAATTCAGAACACTTCTCCCTCTCCCCCGTTCTCCCTCCCTTCAGGAGTTTGTGTAAAGTGTACATTACCATGGTTCTTTTTATACAATACTCTGTAACTTGCCTTTGTAAATTTGGGCTGGAAAAAATAAATCTTTTTATGAGACAATTTGTTCTGGGGACTGCTGACTGCATATGTTTAACCGAAGGATGTGTTGTTTCCCTCTGATTATTTACTTTGCTGCACAGACACGCAACTTAAAACTGCACACCAATGCCTGCCAGTATGTAGTCCTCCATTGCTGTGTACACTCACATCAATATAGATAAGGGAGATTTATCTGCCGTACAAAGGAAACGGACCCAAACTGCACTGTGGGCTCTGTCCACAGGAGAGCAGTGTCTGAGGAGCTGCAGTCGGTGATAATGTGATGAGCTGAACTGGTGGAAGCTGTGACCCTTTAGAAGCTCATCGCACCTGAAGCCTCCTCTGCAGGTAAACCTGGATCACAGGGCAGCTTGGATCCAGGTCTCTCTGTGCTGAGCTTTAGCAGGAACCGGTCCGTTTGGTCTCGGTGTCAACCTGCCGATGCCCTGGTGTTTGACTGAGACGGACTTGGTTGAACCCGTTAGGTAGAAGTCTGCATCTGAACACACTGAGTTCTGCTGATTGTCGTCCTTCTCACTGCTCTGGATGTTAAGTAGAGACTGATGGGGAGGTTTTATTTAAACAGACCAGACATATTAAATGTAAAAGTTAAGTGCAATAATTCACACAATAGATGTCGGTGATGAAGGAAATGTGCATGTTATTCTAAGCTGTTTGAATCAACTCCTCACTTATGACACTTTTTAATTACATGGTTTAAATCATCAGAGTTTTAACGTCTCTTTAGAGAATCATAAATGAGGGTTTTGTCATTCAGACTCACGTTTATGGACCTAAGTTACTGCTGTGACTGTGTGTTTGAGCAGCTGTCATCAGTCTGCCGTGACGTTGGCTTCCACCAGATTGGCTATTTTTAACTGGTCCTAATGCTCCTGGACTCAGCGAACGCTCCCTGCATTAGCATAGTGCAACATCAGTGACAGGGATGCTTTTGTGGAGTGTAAATGTGAAATCTGATGATCCTCTGCTCCGCGAGGGGAGGGGAGGGGAGGGGAGGGGAGGGGAGGGGGCTGTGCAGCGAGCGAGCGAGCGAGCGAGCGGGAGCGAGCAGCGATTCGCAGGAAGGAGGGGTTAAGACAGCAAAGTGCTGAGCCCATGGCTTTTGCACAGAGCAGCTGGCCGGCATCAGGACGCGACAGGCCGCTCGGAGGAAGGAGACCTGGAGGACGGCTCTTCTGCGCTCGCCGGGGGTCACTTCCAGCGCACGTTCATGGGATGCACCATCTACGCAGCCAGCCCTAAGGCCCTGCCTGCAGACGAGGCCCCGTGCCGGGAGCGGTGCTGCCAGGCGCCTCCCCACCGCGCCTCCCATGGTAACTGCAGCCAGAGGATCGCCGCCAGAGCCAGGTCAGTGAACGCAGCACGCGGGGCTGAGGGGGAGCTCGTCTTCGGTTACGAGCACAGGGTGAAAGCAGGTGTCAGGCAGGGATGATGAGAGCAGGCTGAGCGGAGCATCAGAGGGACGTCCCTCATCAAGCGTCACTATGTGGGATCAGAAGAGGGAGAATGGTGTTTGTGATGCTGAAGAACGACGGGTTTTAGTTCACAACTGAAGCCTTTTTGCTCTTGAGAAATAAAGCTCAAATGAAAAGCCACAGGGATTAAATCGCTGCTGCAGCGATGGGTCACGTGGGGCGAACGGCATTCGCCGTCTGCGTTGGTAAATCAGGACGACTCCTTTTGCATTTTGCGGCTTTGTTCTGGTTGTTTCACCTGCACTTCGGTCCGGGGACTGGAAGCTCCAAGTCGCTGGTTGTTTAACTGTGATGATCTCAAACACGGCCTCGCTGGAAAAGCTCCTCCACCTCCACAAACTTCAGCTGTTTATTCAGATCACGGCCTCTTAACAATAACAGAGCAAAGCAACTCTCACCTTTGTATCAGTATTTGTTGTACTTCCACCACCGTTGCAACTTTTCTCTGTATAGAAAAGGTGCCGTTATACGTTATACTATATAGAGAAGCATCTCAGCTCCACGTTTGATAGCAGCCGAAATCCTCACAACGTCGTAGTTGTGAGTAATGTGCTGTTGTGAATGGGTTATAAGTCCATTAAATGAATGCTGGTGCTTTTAATGCTGTCTGTATATTATGAACGAGGCCAAGAATGATTTAATGCAAAGCCGAGGTGAAAGGTCAAGTGCAGTACTTAAGTATTTATTCAGGCGACAGACTATCATTTCAGTTGTCTAGATTTTTTTCTACTGTTTAATTGTCGGCTTATATAAAACCCTGCGTCAATAAAGCAGCGTCGCGGATCGCTTTTAAAGCTGTAGCCGCTGTTTGCGCGGCCTCGTTACGTTCTTCTGGGCGTGTGGGAAGAAAATAGCCGCACTTTAATCCCCTGCCAGTAAATAAAGCGCTCACGCGGGGATAAAGGTAGAGCTCAACCCACCGCTCCGCAGTCGGACGCGCCTGTGAGCAAGGCACAGCTGCGCGAGCGGCAGCCTCGGCTTCGGCTCCGTGAACGGCCGCGCGTGCTTTCTGCGGCCGAACCGACGCAAACCGCCAGAGCAGCGACGACAGCGCGGGAAAAAACGAGCCGTGGGTCGAGAGCTACAGGTAGGACACGTCCACGGGCGGCGAGCGGCAGAGCAGGGCTTCCGGTAGACATTTCAAAATAAAAGGACGGGTGCTCCTGTTCGTTTTATCAGAGGCCGTGACTTTGTTACATGATTGTGTCCCATGATTATTATAAAATAATAATAACAAACCGACGTGTGACGTTTATTTTGTAGTTATTTAAAATACAAAACGTCATTATTTTAACATTCGGTGAAGTAATGACAAGAGAGACAGGACTAATCCACAGTGTGAAGTGGAGCACTACATGGAACGAGACTGTAGCAGCAGCCGAGCTCTGGAGAGTTTGTCCTAATCTGTGCTGACTGTTTATAACACTTTATTGCTGGTTAGAAGCTTTGTTCGTCTCGAGGCTCCTGTGGAACCGGAGAAGCTGTTCTCAGAGACGGAACGCTGGATTTTGTGCGCGCGCCCCCTCTGGTTCCACATCACTGCTTCCTCTGGCCTCGCTGGCTGAAGGTGAGCGAGCGGCTGCTGCTCACCTTCAGCCACTGAGCACGTCCTCACAAACACTAAAGGGGCGTCTGAGCGTTGGTCTGAAGCGCAGGCCTCTGTTACAGGAGGGAAAGTGACACTTGACTGATCCTCAGGGGGACGTTTTACAGCAGAACCACTACTAGTGGTTGTGTGTGTTGGTAAATGAGACTGCAGCTGTTTGATGCACGAACGTCTGCAGGTGATAAAGTAACAACGTTTCAAACCACATCCCATGGTTTGACTTTCAAACCTGCTGCAGACTAAATAAAGCTCCACTTCACACAAAAACGCCCCGTGCCCTCGCAGCGATGGAGCTTTTATCATAAGACCGTTCCTTTGAGTTTGGGGTCGTGGCATATTTAGACTAAACACAAGAGGGAACTGTGTCCAGTGTCAGAAGTCTGAGAGGTCACGAGTCTTTTCTCTTTACTCAAACCAGCTGCTCACTGACCGTGAGTGTCTGAAGCACCATTAAACAAGGTGCTTTATTCACACCCGTCTGTGGAAAATGACAGACTTACGCCACGCACACAAACCCGCTCCTTCAGGACACGGCTTGTGGTCCGTGGACGCGTTCCTGCAGCCGCGTCGCGGCGCTTCCTTCTTCCAAAGCGCCTGTTTGTTGTTTGGGAGGGACGTGCGGCACGCCTCCACTCTGCCCTCAGGCCCCGTGGGATCGGACGCCTCCACCGTCTTAGCAGTGAGGTCTGTATGTGTTACAGGCGCCGCCGCCCACCGATGAAGCAGCCAATGTGAGCTCAGCTGCTCCAACGGGTCAGCGCCTGACGCACGGCCCGGCCAATTAGACAGAGTGCATGGGAAACTACATGTAGGAGCCTGTTCCCATCAGCACATGCAATTACAGGCGAGCAGCTGGTGACGACTTCACGCGTCCCGGGGGAGAACGCGGCGCCGCGCAGGTGTGTGTTTGTGTGAGATGCAGGTGAGGAGGAGAATCACAACAGACGCTGAGAGCTTCCCACCGCTCGCGCTGCAAAGGTAGCAGTGAAAGCAGGCGCAGACGCAGACGCAGGCGCAGACGCACCCGCAGACGCACGCGCAGACGCACGCGAGCGCCTTCAAAGCGCCCACGTCAGCTCCCAGCAGCGCATCAGGTCGACCATCTGCTCCGCTCCAACATCTGTGAGCGCAGACGCTGACCCCGTTTGCACACGATGCAGCTCCATTTCGCTGACTGGGGATTTTTAATGCAGTGTAAAGCAGCAGAATCAGACTTTGAATGTTGCATCATCGCCGTGTTGATGTTAAAGACAGAGTCCACTCGTTTGCCCCATAAACCCCTTTTTTCGCCTCTGAAGCCAAAGCTGCAGACAAAAACAAACATGACTAGTGAAGGTCCAGCAGAGCGATGCCTGCTGCTGACGGTGCTGTGTGTGTGTGTGTGTGTGTGTGTGTGTGTGTGTGTGTGTGTGTGTGTGTGTGTGTGTGTGTGTGTCTCCTCAGGGCCCGCAGCATGACGGAGCCGCAGGACCAGAGCGAAGAACCGGGCCTGACGTCAGCTCAGGACCTGGAGCCCAAGGACGGGGAGGCGCACGGACACTTCAGGCAAACGACGCACACACACACACACACACCTATACAGACGCAAACACAAATACACGCACGCACACACACTGCTCTGCAACACCCCGGGCTCCATCTGCATCCTGAGCCATAGTTACAGCACCAGCACATTTATTTTCACAGCTCACACTACTTTTATTCAGCTGTATTTGAAGTCAGACAATGGACGTGCGCACACACACACACACGCACACACACCTTCCCTCTGTCCTGTCTGTATTTATGTCAGTACCAACAAGCTGCAGCCGCTGTCAGCGTATTTTGGTCGCAGACACAGACGCTGGGGTGTTTGCGTTACGTAAGGCTGATTCCAGACCAGTGTAATCCTGGGGAATCTGCCCGGTGAGAGGATTTACCGCTGGAGCGTCACGTGGTCCGGTCCGTCCACGCAAACTGTTTATACGCCGCAAATATCCGGTTAAAGGCTGAAGTGACCAGTTCACGACCATTAGGGGGCAGAAAACGCACGAGACTGGTTTATTCAGTAGTTATGACTGAAGAATAAACCGGGCAGGTTCCGTTCTGGTTCAGATCCTATATTCATGCATCACATGGCTCCTGCTGTCATCTGCTCTGCTTCATGCTCCACTCTCTTTTCTGAGCCTTCTGCGCTTTAAACGCCCTCCGTTCACGCACAGCCGCTCCCGTGCGTGAACGGCATCGAACCGTCGCTGCGGCCGCGGCCTGTTTGAATCAAACGACGCCGTTCCTCCTCAGACAGTGGCTCCGCACGAGGCACCGGAGGTGGGGAAGTCCACACTCTGGACCCTGGGATCGTGGTGTCGGTGGGTCGAACACACACATCAGCTGACGCGAGGGGAGAATCTGCGTGAACGCGTGTGTTTGATGAAAAGCTCCCGTCCTCCTGGATCCGGTTGTTTCTCGAGGCCGCGCCGAGAATCCGCGCTCGTCTCAGCGACGGTTTCTGCCCCCGCAGCTACATTATTGACTGGGTCCGGTCCGCGGCGCCGCGCCGCGCGCCACCGGAGGGAGGTGTTCGCTTTCTAATTTCGGATTCAATTTGGGATTCTTTGGGCTTGTAATTAGTTTCATGACTCAGCCTCAGCCAAGGGCACGCGGACACGAACCACGTGACGAGGCTCGGAGCCGCGTTCGGCCCGGGCTTCGCCTCTAACGCACGCGCACGCGCACACGCACGCGTGGCTGCAGCGTCCACGAAGACGCGGACGTGGCGTGGAGGAGCGAGCGCCCACGGCTTCTCATAATCACTGCCGCCTCCACCTGGAAGCGGGGCCGCGCCGGAGGCTATTTTTAGGCCCAGAGCAGCAGGCAGGAAGCGCAGCACACATGCACCATTGTTCATAATGTGATCACAAGATTATGGGATGTCTGCTGGAAAACAACAGAATCAACCAGAGCCTTTGTGAGGTCCGCGTCGAGTCCAAGTTAGAAGTTGAGGGATGTTATCACTTCTAGCGTCTCCAGCTGTTGCTCCAGATGTGAGGGTCCGGGTCCAGCGGGGGGCGGGTCCAGCGGGGG